>NW_006921653.1:3000694-3016538 GCF_000298275.1 Orycteropus afer afer
TTATTCCCACCGTGGTGAGAAATAGACAGAGAAAATTCTAGGAAGAAAGAAAAGCAGGCACAAAAACCTAGAGACAGAGGGCCACGCATCTTAAAAGAACTGCAACATAAATTACAACATTTGCTATTGTGCACCCTGGAGTCAATCTGACTCATAGTGGCCCTATGGGACAGAGTAGGACTGCCCTATAGTGGTTCCTAGGTTGTAAATCTTTACAGGAGCAGATTTCCAGGTCTTATTTCTCGAGAAGTAGCTAGCGGTTTGAACTGCCAACCTTTTAGTTAGCACCCAAGTGCTTAACCATTGTCCCACCAGTTCTCCTTTCTACAGGTACAGTTTAGGATTTATAGCACATACTTTTTATTCACAGTATGGCAGATCTTGTTCTAAATTCCTTTCATATTTTATCTCATTTAATCTTCAGAAAAGAGCTCTGGTGGCATAGTGGTTAAAGCATTGGACTGATACCCCAAAGGTCAGTGGTTCAAACTGACCAGCTATTCTGTAGGAGAAAGATGAGGCAGTCAGCTCTGCAAAGATTTACAGTCTTAGAAACAATATGAAGCAGTTTTGCTGTCCTATAGGGTGGATATGAGTCAGAATCGACTTGATGGAAGTGGGTTTGGCTTGGTTGTTCTGCCCTATAGTGTTCCTGTGAATTAAAATTAACTAGATAGAAACAGGTTTGATTTGTTCTTAATTAATATCTTCAGAAACTCAGAGCCAAGGGTACAGATATGGGACTAGATCTGTAAGTCTTTTCTCCCACAGACCAGCTAGTGGAATCCAGTCACCAACCTTTCATTTAGCACTCATGCACTTAACCATTATGCCACCAGCGTTCCTTAAAACAAGTTGTTGTTATGTGTCATCAAGTCAGGTCCAAATCATAGGGACATAATTACAACAGAATGAAACACTGTCTGTTCCTGTGTCATCCTCACAATCATTGTTATGCTTGAGCCCATTGTTGAAGCCACTGTGTCAATCCATTTCATTGAGGGCCTTTTTTTTTTTTTTTTTGTTGATCCTCTACTTTACCAAGAGTGATGTCCCTCTCCAGGAACTAGTCCCTCCTGATAACATGTCCAAAGTATGTCAGAAGAACTCTCACCAGTCTTACATATAGGAAGCATTCTTGTACTTCTAAGACAGACTTGTTAGTTCTTCTGTTATCTTCTGGCAGTCCATGGTATAGTCAATTTTCATGACAACATCATAGTTCAAATTTAACAATTCTTCTTAGGTCTTCCTTCTTCATTGTCCAGCTTTCCCAGGCATATGGTACAATTGAAAATACCAGTCCTCAATGTGACATCATTGCTTTTTAACTCTTTCATTCTACTTTACCAAGTATGATATCCTTCTTCAGGGACAGTTCCCTCCTGATAACATGTCCAAAATGCATGAGACAAAATATATCCTCACTTCTAAGACAAATTTGTACTTCTTCCAAGACAGATTTATTTCTTCTTCTGGTAGTTGGTGGTATATTCAATATTCTTCACCAGCATCATAATTCAAATGTATCAATTTTCCTTTGATCTTCCTTGAAATATAGAAAGTAAAAATTTAAAACAACATAAACTTCTTTAATTTCTTCTTAACAGGATAATCATGATGCCACTCCCTTCAGTTCTTTCAAGATGTTGTGCCAAGAAAGTTCAGATGGGTTTGGCAATGGCGAGGAAATGGAATGTGAAGGTGAGTGGGGAGGATGAGAGGTTTGCAGGAGGATGACAGGGGACTGACTGCCTTGCCTCCAGAGCATCAGAACTCAGGAAGCTGACCAAAGGGTAAGGGACAAGGTAGGTGGTGAAGAATGAAGAAAGGTGGTCATAAAATGAAAGTTATATAAATATAATATGGCAGTAATACAAAATTGATAAACCAAGTAAAATAAATTACTTCATTGAGAATTAAAAGTTAACTATTGCTTACAGTTGATCCAGAAAGTGTTCTATTAATCCACTTGGATTAGTAATTTGCCAAAGAAAAAATTAGCTTCTTCAATTCAATATACAACGAATGATGGAACACAAGAAATCAAATGGTAGATTAAGGGCAAATTTTACATGATGGTGGAAGTATAAACTATTGTAAGAACCTAAAAAAACATTCGTTTTCTTTTAAAATGAATAATGGGATTATTTAATTTAATAAATTCTCCATATGTAATTAATGATATCAATGTTCTGTTATGGGGAACCAGTCCCATTCTTAACTGAAAACATCTAAAAGAATCCACTACAAAGCTTTTTCTTAGCAGAGAAATTCACAAAAAAACACGCCTCTAGGCTACTTCCAGTTTTGTTTTTGTTTAAATTGTTGCTAGTTAAATACCACTAATAAAAGTTAGAAATTCTGGCCAAGGCTTTAACTTGATTTATTGCAAGCCTCCTTAAGTGATGACACATGTTCAACATCCCTGCTCTCACACAGGGATTTGTATCAGAACATCTGGTCGCCTTCCTTGGTAGGAAGAAAGACTTTCTGAAGGCTGTTGCTAACTGCCACAAGGGGATATATGTCAGAGCTCAGATTAAGCATAGTGCCTAAGGCATTTGATTGCTAACCAGAAGGCTGGCGGTTCAAACCCACCAGCCACTCCTCGGAAGGAAGATTGGGCAATCTACTTCTGTAGCGATACCACCTCGGAAACCCAAGGAGGGGTCACTATGGGTCATATCCTACTTGATGACGGTGAGTTTGGTTTGAAGGGTCCTCTTTATATACCTAAACACCTGTGAAAGCTGGAACCTATGTAAATTGGAAACCTGTCAGAGAAGGAAACTCAAATATTTCACACTAGTAGAAAATGTAGGAGCTCTGGTAGCACAGGGCCTAAGGCACTTGACTGCTAACCAGAAGGCCGCCAGTTCAAACCCACTTGGGGCAATCTACTTCCGTAGTGATACTGCCTCGGCAACCCAAGGAGGGGTGGCTATGAGTCGCGTCCGACTCGACGGCACATAACAACAACAACAATAGAGAATGTTAGAAAAGTAACACTGCAGCCTGTCAAAAGCAGAAAACTTCCAAGACCCAGAAAAATAAGGCAGTCCTGGAAAAATAAACCAGTACTCTCAGGTTTCACTGTGATTACAAAACTGTAAAGCTCATGTAGTCTATGCCCTCTTGCTTCTGGATCATCTACCACTGCCTTCTGGGTCTACCAAGGTGCATGTGTAGATCTCTGTAATTTTTCAATAGATGTTTGACCAAAAGAAGCATAAAAATCCTCAACTCCTACTCCTGCCTCTGAGGAGATTTACTTTGGATTTTATTCTATGTTTCAACCTTCGTGAAATTTTATATGTAGGCAAAGAATACATATCCCAAGAAAAGCTATGCGAATCTCAAGCCTCTGCCCCACTTAAAACATTTTCTTTGAGCCAAAGGAAGTTCTTTTTATTAGGTAAGCACATTTTTCCAAGGCAACATGAAACTTGATGTTAAAACTTATTCACTTAAAAGTGTGTGTGTGTGTGTTTACATTCTCTCAAATGTATATTTTTGCATGATTTTCAGGTGTTCTGCATGAACAAAAATTGGCTGGTTTTTCCTTCTCATTTCATTACTATTTCAGCTTCCTGAGACTAGTTCTGTTACATAAAAGAGGTTTTATTTTTTCTTCTACTGTGGTTCTGAGTTTCTGAAGTTATTAATTTATACTTTTGCCCAATAATTGATCATTTAAAACAGAGAGTAGATCCCACAGACTTGTGTGAATCTCTCACCATATGTGGTATAAATGCAAGCTAAGTGGGAAAAAATCTTGTTTTCTGATAAAGTAATTGAAACCTTTGAGCAATAACTTTTTCCCCATCTCTACTTAGTTTGGCTTGAATTGGATTCCTTTCATTGACATAGTAGTTTCAAGAGCTATTTTATTTTAAAAGCAGAACATGAATCTAATAGAAGAATAAGCCAAGAACATGGACAGACAATTCAAAGAAAAGGAAATTACTTTTACACATGTGAAACAATGTTTAACTTCTTTTTCAATAATAAGAGAAATGTATTGTAAGATTACAGTAAGCACCTTGCTTTTTCATCAATCATCTGGCAAAGATTTAAATTTGGCTCTGATAATATTTTGGTGGGGGTAAGAAAGCAAACACTATCACATATTGTTGATGGCAATGTAAGTTAGTTCATCTTTTGTAGGTCAATTTGACAATATTTGTCAAAGTTTATATATATATATATATATATATATATATATATATATCCCCTGTACTGCAATTCTACTTTTAAATATTTGTGTTATAGAAATCCTATCATATACATGTATAAAGGTGTATGTACATAGTTATTTACTGAAGCATTCATGCACTGGAATACTATGCAGCTATTAGTAAGAGTAGTGTAAATGGTTAAGGCATTTGGCTGCTACCTGAAAGTTTAGTAGAAGGAAGACTGAAATGAAATGGAAATTCACTTTTGCAATGTATCTTTTTGTACTGTTGGAATAATTTTAAAAAACCATATGCACTATTGCTTATTTTTTCTTAAAAAGTTTTTAAAAGTAGTTACGTTCTTAGTTACTTGAAGTAAAATATGGATGAAATAATTTAATCTTTGTTTTCAACTTGAAAATAGCATAAAAGAACCCCTTTTAAAATTACCTCAAAAAAAAAAAAAAAAAAACTCACCACTGTCCAGTCTTTTCTGACTCATAGTGACCCCTTCTTGGGTTTCTAAGGCAGTATCTCTATGGAAGTAGATTGCCTAATCTTCCTTCCAAGGCACTCCTGGGTTGGAACTGCCCACTGATGGGTTTGAACTGCCAGCCTTCTGTTAGCAGTCAAGTGCCTTAGGCGCTCTAATATTTAATCTATTGATGGCTCATAAATTGAGATCTAAGGTGAATTGTAGTTTTAAAACTATTGTTCACCTTCAAACTCACCTTATGAGACATCAATTGATAAAAAATTATTTAGAATACATTATTTTGTCTACATGGCATTAAATTAGCTACTACATTCTTTAATTTTCCAAATTAATCAAAATATATTCTGAAAATTAAGATCTCATATTCTAATCATTACTATCCCCTTATAGCCTCTCATGCATGGATCATCTAATTCCCTGAGCCATTTCCTCCTTTCCTTCTGTGCTGCCTTCATTGTCTCTCATTTAGACCAGAGGCAGGCCAACTCAAGAGGCAGATAATAAATATTTTAGATTTTGTGGCCCAAAAGGTAGAATAAACAATATTATGTACATTGTAATTTCTACAATTATTTACAAATAAAATACAAAATATAATAATCATTGAGAACAATTTTTATCACAAAATTTTACTAATGAAGAGACTTCAAGTAGGTATATCACTTATAGCCAGTGCTTGTCTGTCAGTGGAGGCTTGCAGGTTACTATGATACTGAACAGGTTTCAGCAGAGCTTCCAGACTACCACAGACTAAGAAGAAAGTCCTGGCAATCTACTTCTGAAAAAATTAGCCAGTGAAAACCTATGGTTCACAATGGTCCAATCTCATCCTGTTTGGATGGGCATCTCCATGAGTCAGGATCAATTTGATGGCAGCTAACAAGCATCTGGGAGCTCTGGTAGCATAGTGGCTAAGGCACTTGACTACTAACCAGACGGCTGGCGGTTCAAACCCACTAGCCACTCCTCGGAAGGAAGGTTGGGCAATCCTACTTCCGTAGTGATACTGCCTCGGAAACCCAAGGAGGGGTCGCTATGAGTCAGGTCTGACTCGACGGCACATAACAACAACAACAACAACAAGCATCTTGTCTAACAGACATTCAAAGTTAGTGTTGCCTATCATCAAATCTACTGAAACTACTCATTTGTAAAAACTTTTCCTATCTTGTAAGCAAAACAAAAACAGATGGTGAGATGCATTTGGCCCTTGGACTATATTTGACACCATCCTAATTTCAAGACCATCGCCCTCACCTACCAGCCTACCTTCTCGTCTCTAGTATTTTGACAGTTAAATCTATTCTGCCTCAGAGATGTTGCTTAAGGTATAATGTGACCAGTATGTCTCCTGCTAAATCTTGCAACAATTTCCCCATAGCTTAGAAAAGAGAATAAAGATGGCTTCCTAGCCTAGCATACCAGGCCCTCCTAGTCTGGTCCTTGCCTATCCTCAGCCACATTTCCTTTCTCTCTCCCATCCCAGACATGGCAATTTTGGATCTTACAACTCTGAACTGCTTCCTGACCCACCACACACTCTGCTCTGTCTCTTTCCTACTGCTTTCTCTGCTTGAAGAACGTCCCTTATTTTTCTTTCTCCTGAGCTCCCAGGCAGCAGTGCATTCTGCTCAGTACTCAGCCTTCTAGAAGCCTGGCCACCCCTCTACTCACTCCATCAGAATTAATAATTTCACTACTTCAGTAGTTTTCCTGCACTTCCTCTCTTAAACAGATAGCATTTATTATTCTTATTAGAATTAGATATCTGTTGCCTTTCCTTTGTCTACTTTATTTATCCCTAACCACTACACTGAAGGAATTGGTAGCAAATAAGACTCCAGGAATTGACAGAATACCCATTGAGATGTTTCAACAAATAGAAGTTGTACTGGAGGCACTAATTTGTCTATGCCAAGAAATCTGGAAGACAGGTACCTGGCCAACTGACTGGAAGAGATTCATATCCGTACCCATTCCAAAGAAAGATGATCCAATGAAATGTGGAAATTATCAAACAACATCATTAATATCATACCCAAGAAAATTTTGCTGAAGATAATTCAAAAATGATTGTAGCAGTATATTGTTTACATGTGTTTTATTGATTATGCAAAAGCATTTGACTGTGTGGATCATAACAAATTATGGATAGCATTGAGAAGAATGAGAATTCCAGAACGCTTAGTTGTGCTCATGAAGAACCTGTTCATAGACCAAGAGGCTGTTATTTGAACAAAGCAAGGAGATATTGCATGGTTTAAAGTCAGGAAGGGTGGGAGTCAGGGTTGAATCCTTTCACCGTACTTATTCATTAGGTATGCCGATTAGAAGCATGCTTAGAAGCTGGACTAAATGAAGAAGAATATGGCATCAGGATTGCAGGAAGACTCAGTCACAATCTGCAGTATGCAGATGACACAACCTAGCTTGCTGAAAATGAAGATGACTTGGAGCACTTACTGATGAAGATAAAAGATGACAGTCTGCAGTATGGATTATATCTCAACATAAAGAAAACAAAAATTCTCATTCAGACCAATAAGCAGCATCATTATAAATGGAGAAAAGGTTGAAGTTGTCAAAGATTTCATATTACTTGGTTCCACAATCAACATCCATGGAAGAAGAAGACAGGAAATCAGACATTGTATTGCACTGGGCAAATCTGCTACAAAAGACCTTTTGACTGAAATGCCTAGAGTTTTGCAGCACAATTATAGCTAAAAGTTAAATCTTATTAGCAAAGTATAGCCCCAAAGTCCTGCTGTTTATGATGATAATTTGCTCACATGAATGTACAATATTTGCAGGAAGGGTTTAAACAAATCCTAAAGCATTGTTACTCATTCCTTTTACTCCAAACCCAGCACAGTAAAGTGCTGAAGAATTCATTCACACACACGCACACACACACACACACACACACACTGCTATTCATGTGAGTGAGTAAAAATTTCTGTTACTGCTCTCTTTGTGGGTTCCAGGAAGAATTTTGCACCAAAATATTTTATTTTGTGCCTCCACATAGATACAGTCTCTATTATGGATAATTCTTAGCATTATACATACCAGAGTCTTCCCGCTTCACTTGTGGCTTTGTGTGCTCCAGCTTGCAATAAAATAGCACAGAATAAAAGTTTCCAAATGTGTGTATTTTCTGGAGATGAGTGTTCAGAATTCTATAGTTTTTGCCATGTGTGTGCCTGGATGCTTTTCTTCTTCATCTTTACATATTTGTCCTTCAACATCTGAGCTCAGATATTATTACCCCATCAGGAGAGCCAGCTCCAACTTCACCCCAGAGCAAAGCAGCTCCCTGTTAGGTACTGTTCTAGCTACTTATACTTGCCTTTCATGAAGTTCATAACTATACATCTGGGTGATTGTGATTAAAATGTCTCTTTCCATGAAGTCTATGAAGGCAGAACCCATATCTGTTTTCCATCATTGTGTATACAGCATCTGTTGCTGTTGTTGTTGCTGTTGTTATGTGCCATTGAGTCGGACCTGACTCATAATGACCCCTCCTTGGGTTTCATGGCAGTATCACTACAGAAATAGATTGCCCAACTATCTACACAGTGCCTAAACATTTATGCAGTTAATAAATACTTGTTGAAGGGAGGAAGGAAGGTACAGGGAGGTATATAGTTCATTTAGCTGCTGGTTCCTGAGAGAAAGACCACTATTCTGTAATAGTCTGTATCTGAGTCATGCATTGGAAGATAGAATTAATCACGTAAAAGAATCATAGAGATTCCCAAGTTCAACCCATTTATTTTACTGTAAATATAAAATACAATAGAAATCCAAGTTACATAACTTGTGTGGGATCCCACGAGAACTATCAGCAGAGTTTGAAAGTTACATCTTCACTGTTCAATCCAGTTAATTTATCATGCCATTTGCCTTTCTATGTTTTGCATGTCTTGCTCTCGGTTTTAAACAGCCCCCTTGCTTTGACTTGCATATCCTGACTTTGGCTTACCATTTCACCTATACCAGTCCTGACTCTAACAGGCCAGGCAGTTGTTATGCCCTTCCTTGCCATCATTTCACTGCCTGCTGCTCAGCCACCCAGGTACACTTCTTGTAGAGGAGAGAGAATATGATTGCCATAAATTGGGTGTGTTGTTCTTTCCTGGTCTACACAGCTATGGCCTGAAGGAAAAGCACATCACACGGTACCCTGGGGTTGTATATAGAACGAACACGACTTCTAAGTGCTGGTGAGGATGCAGTTACATGAGAAATACATAGGCAGTCATGCCAAGGCCGAAGTGCATAAATACACTTGCAGGAAACATATACGTGAGTGCTCACATACAAACACATAAACACCCTAATATTTTTGTTTTCAATTTTTTTAGTTCGAACCTCATTATATAGGAAAGGTTTTTGGTTTGTCATTTTGCCTTTTGTTTTATCCTTTAGTCTGTCAAGAGTGCAGCTAAAATTTGAAAAAGTACATAGTCCCCTTAGTCATTCAACATTCAAAATCAACATTCAAAATCAACAAACTTGTTGTTGTTGTTGTTACATGCCATTGAGTTGGACCTGACTCATAGCGACCCCTCCTTGGGTTTCTGAGGAAGTATCACTATGGAAGTAAATTGCCCAACTATCTACACAGTGCCTAAACATTTATGCACTTAATAAATACTTGATGAAGGGAGAAAGGAAGGTTTATAGTTCATTTAGTTGCTGGTTCCTGAATCAAAATCAACAAACTTCATAAGAAACATCCCCAACTGGGGTTCCCAATAAATGGTCAGGTGATGACATTCCTACTCCCCAAAAAATACTGTTTGCTTATTGCTTCATGATACTGTTTTTTTAAAATGACAGTAGCAAATTAATTATCAATTATGGTTCAGCTGATTAAAACAGAACAGCCCTAAAATGACACCTTCAAGGATGTATCAGAATTGAGTAAAACTCATTAAACCATGGAAATAACTCCAGTTAGGTTTACCTGTTTAGTTTCCTAGTCTGGTGCTTAGCCTATCTCCCCAGCATAAAGGAGGACAGCAAAGGGAATGATATTCTTTTTATTATTCAGTTACATAATGCAACTTCAGAAACCCAACTAATAGTTTTCTTTAAAAAATAAAAATAAAAAATCTCTGCTGACATTGACATTTATAGATGGTGTCTCCTATAGCTGTGCCAGCAATACTTAAACTCCGAATCCGGGCATGTTTCTCAGGATTTTGAGGTCCAGTAAAAGGCTTCCAAATAGATATATTAATGATGAGTCAGTTAGAAATGTAGTGTGGTACAGACCGCATAGAAGCCACTTAAATAAAACCACAGGAAAGAATTGAAACTAGAGAGCAAACCAGAAGCGAAGTGTGGTTGACACTGAGACTGTCTCTTCTGCACTGCCTATTAATCTCCTTAACTAGTTTTATATTTTTTCTTTCTGAGTTTAAATCCTAGATTTAACTAGAATTTATATGTTTTACTAATACTGTCTTTTTTCATCAAAGTTTGAGCAATTAGTTTTTCTCAAAAACTTATCCTCAAAAAATAATAAATTAAAAATCTGTTCCCAAAAAAAGGTATTTTATTTTTTTAAGTCTCAGCTTTTCATTTTGATTTGTTTTTTCTGTTAGGAATCTCCCCAAGATTATTTCTTTTGAGGATTTAATGACTGACACATTCATCTTTCCAAAATACGATCTATCCTTGCTATTCTTTTTTCCCTCTGCCTTTCCTTTTTTCCTAAATGGTTTCAGACTCCCTTTTCCTTTCCAAATATTTGCAGACAATATGCCTTTGTCCTACTCTAGTCAAAAACAAAACAAAACAAAAAACCTTTTTTTCTTTTATGATGATTTTCCATTTCTACACATGTGCAACTATATATGAAGTATTCTAAACACCTAAAGCCTTAACCAACATGGTAATCAAAATCCAAAGCCCCAGACATAATTTGCTGAGCATGAATGGTAGTAGCAGCCTCTGGCTCCCTCACAGAAAGCCATTATAAGAATATATAAGCACTGGGTAAAATCATTGCTTACATTATAAACTTTGTACTTTGAGTTAATTAATATAAAGTTGACAGATTGTTTAAATCTCTGTCAGATTGTCTAATGGACTCAAAACAGTAAAGTGCTACTTGATCAAAAACAAAGTTTCAAATTTCTCTCAGTATATCTCTGAGAAATATGTGTTAATATAAAACATATTTCTCTGTACTTCCTTTTTTCTTAAATATATATTAAATATTGTAAGACTCAGACTTTAAATTTAAAGGTGTAATTATTTCATAATCATTATCCTTTAATGCACTAGCACTTTAAAATATGTAGATTACTTCATAGTTAAGAAAATAGTTCATATTTATTGAGAGCACTTAATATTTGCATGGCATTGTTTCTAAGTGTTTTATATTGTTGGGAAAGACAGTCCTTTACAGGTTTCTCATGTACCTACACATCTTTCTAGGAATGAGAATGATGTAAAGTTTAGCCACTTTTTACCTAGGTCATTTCTTAGGGTTGTGTTTGCAGCAAATAACTCATAGAAATTAGGAGGTACTTCTCCCTGGGACAAAGAAAAGGCCAGTTTACTATGTGTTATAAAAGAGTAGACTTTTCTAGCTCAGGTTCTTTGTCTGTGACACTAACCTACTGCATGTATGGCACCTAGTTGGTCCTCCACATCACCCGCTGGGGCACCAGGGGCCACAAGAACCAATGCAAGCCTGATACTCATGCTTACTGTGTCATTAAAAACAGTCTTATTGTCTCTGAACCACGAGTTTCATGTTTTGTGCCAACACTCATGAAACAGTAACAGGTTAATTTATTGACTTATAAGAAGAATAAAATCAAATCCCTAACCCTTACATAGAAATAAGTGTGTATCTGTTTGTGTGTAACCCAAAAACTTGTATGTGTATAGACATACACATACATATAAAATAATCTCATTTAATTTTAAAAGAATTTACAAAATACATGCTATTCTGTTATTGTTGCTACATGTCATCATGTCAGTTCTGACTCATAGCGACCTTGTGTACAGCAGAATGAAACACTACCTGGTCCTGTGATAGTTTCAGCTCTATTTGAGGCTGTTGTTGCAGTCACCATGTCAATAAATCTCACTGAGGATTTTCCTATTTTGCACTGACCCTCTACTTTACTAAGCATGATGTACTTCTTTAGGGATTAGCTGCTCCTGATAACATGTCCAAAGGATGTGAGACAAATTCTCACCATCCTTGCTTCTACAGAGCATTCTGGCTGAATTACGCCCAAGACAGATTTGTTTGTTCATCTGGCATTCCATGGTATATTTAATATTCTTTGTCAACATCATAATTCAAATCTATCAATTCTTCTTCTGTCCTCTTAATTCATTGTTCAGATTTCACATGCATATGAGGTAATTGAAAATACTATGGCTTGAATCCCAACAGCCACTCCTCGGAAGGAAGATGGGGTAATCTACTTCGGTAGTGATACTGCCTCGGAAACCCAAGGAGGGGTCGCTATGAGTTGTGTCTGACTCGAGGGTACATAACAGCAACAACAACATGGCTTGGATCAGGCAAACTTTAGTCCTCAATGTGACATCTTTGCTTTTTAACACTTTAAAGAGACTTTTGCCACGGATTTGCCCAATGCAATATATCATTTGATTTCTTGACTACTGTTTTCATGGTCACTGATAGAGGATCCCAGTAAAATGAAGTCCTTCACAACGTCAATCTTTTCTCCATTTATTATGATGTTGCTTATTGGTCCAATTGTCAGGATTTTTTTTTTTTTTTTTTTTTTAATGTTGAGATGTAATTCCATACTTAAGGCTAAAGTCTTTGATCTTTATTAATAAGTGTTTCAAATCTTCTTCACTTTTAGCGAGCAAGATTATGTCATCTGCATATTGCAGGTTGTTAATGAGCCTTCCAACAATCCTGATACCATGCTTTTATTCATATGATCTAGCTTCTCAGATTATATACTCAGCATACAGATTAAACATGTATGGTGAAAGATTACAACTGTGATAAACATCTTACCTGATTTTAAATCATGTAGTACCCCCTTGTTCTGTTTGAATGACTGCCTCTTGGTCTATGTACAAGTTCCTCATGAGCACAATTAAGTATTCTGAAATTCTCATTCTTCTCAATGTTATCGATAATTTGTTATCAATCACACAGCCAAATGCCTTTGCATAGTCAATATAACACAGGTAAACATTTTTCTGGTATTCTCTGCTTTTAACCAAGATCCAACTGGTATCAGCAATGATGTCCCTCATTCCACATCTTCTTCTGAATTCAGCTTAAATTTCTGGCAGTTCCTTGTCAACGTACTGCTGCAATCATTTTTACATTATCTTCAGCAACATTTTACTTACATGTGATGATTAATGATGTTGTTTGATAACTTCTGCATTCTGTTGGATCACCTTTCTTTGGGAAGGGCATAAATATGGATCTCTTTCACTCAGTTGGCCAAGTAGCTGTGTTCCAAATTTGTAGGCCTAGATGAGTGAGCACCTCCAGTGCTACATAAATTTGTTGAAATATTTCAGTCAATATCCCATCAATTCTTGAAGCCTTGTTTTTCTCCAGTGCCTTTAGTGCAACTTGGACTTCTTCCTTCCATACCACAGGTTCTTGATCATATGCTATTTCCTGAAATGGTTGAATGTTGGCCAATTTCTTTAGTTCAGTGTATTCTTTCCATCTTCTTTTGATAATTCCCGACTCAAAACAAACTGCTTCCTGACTCAAATTGAGAAGAAAAACTACAAATATCTGTTGTTATTCAGAGCATGTAATGTATGAAGTTAGAATCCAAGAAAATTGAAATTTTTCAAAAATGAAATAGAATGGATAAAGATCAATATCCTACACAGAAGGACAAATATTGTATTAGTTCATTATTGTAAAAAGCCAAGGAAAGGATTATATATGAAAGGAAACTTTCTTTGTTGGTTACCAGAGGTGGGAGGGGAGGAAACACTGCAAAAATATAAGCAAATACATAAAAGATCAATTTCCTAGGCATTAGGGAGCTAAAACGAACTGGTGTTGGCCATGTTGAGTCAGATAATCATATGGACAACTATACAAGGAGTGACAAATTGAAGAAAAATCGTTTCCTATTCAAAAGAACATTTCAGCATCTATACTGAAGAACAATGCTGTCAGTGACAGGATTATACACCTACAAGGAACATCAGTTAATATGATTATTATGCAAATTTGCACAACAAACGTTAATGACAAAGACGAAGAAATTGAAGATTTTTAACAACTTCTGCAGTTCGGAATTGATCAAATATGCAATCAAGATGCACTGATAATTACTGGTGATAGGAAAGCAAAATTTGGAACCAAAGAAGAAGGATCAGTAGATGGAAAATATAGCTTTGGCTATAGAAACAACACCGGAGACAGCGCGATAGAATTTTGCAAGACCACCAACATATGTATTGCAAATATCTTTTTTCAAAAACATAGACTTTGACAAAACACGTGCACCTCATTGGATGAATACACAGAAATTGGATCGACTACATCTGTGGACAAAAACGATAGGGAAGCTCAATATCATCAGTCAGAACAAGACCAGGGCTAACTATGGAACAGACCATCAACTGCTCATATTCAATTCAAGTTCAAGCTCAAGAAAATTAAAAGAAGTCCATAAGAGACATACTGGCTAAGGCACTTGACTCCTAACAAGAAGGCTGGTGGTTCAAACCCACCAGCCACTCCATGGAAGGAAGATGGGGCAATCTACTTCCATAGTGATACTGCCTCAGAAATCCGAGGAGTGGTCGCTGTGAGTTGGGTCCCACTCAACAGCACATAACAACAACATAAGAGACAAAATACAACCTTAAGTATATCCCACTTCCATCTGAAGACTATCTTTAGAATAGATTTGATACATTGAACTCATGGCAGAAGACCAGACAAGTTGTGGGATGACATCAAGAACCTAAAGCAAAAAACAATGAAATATCATCATAAAGACAGGAAAGCAAGAAAAGACCTACTGTCAGAAGAGACTTTGAAACTTGCTCTTGAATGTAGAGTAGCTAAAGTGAATGGAAGAAATGATGAAGTAAAAAAGCTAAACAGAAGATTTCAAAGGGCAGCTTGAAAAGAAAAAGTAAATGAATACAAAAAAATGTGCAAAGACCTGGAGTTAGAAAATCCAAAGAGAAGAGCATGCTCATCATTTCTCAGATGAAAGAAAAAAAAAAGTTCATGCTACTTTAGCCCCCTTTTTAAAGACAAAAGGAGCTCTAGTGGCTTAATGGGTAAGACTTTTAGCTGCTAATCAGCAGGTCTGCAGATTAAACCCACCAGCTGCTCTGTGAGAGGAAGATGAGGCATTCTGCTTCTGTAAAGATTTGCAGGCTTGCAAAGAAAATAAGGGTCACAATGAATCAGAATCAACTTGATGGCAGTGGGTTTTGTTTTGTTTTTTGGTTTATAGTCAAGGAAATTAAGATGCAAGGTTTAGTAATTTATCTAAAGTCACACAACTCATAAGGGATGAAGCCAGCTTCTAATTTAGGCAATTTGTTTCCAGAATTCTAGTTTTTAATGGCTATACTTTCTACCACTTTAGAAGATATGTGAAAGTACTGATTTTATTTTCTTTTTATGTTATACAAGAGTTTCCTTTATTCTCTTGAGGGTACAAATTGTATTAAAATTTGCTAACAGTTTTGCTCTTACTGAATATTTCCAGTGTAAAAGAATACAATGACATATTTATATAAACAAGAGTAAAAGAACTTTTCTGCCAAAATATTTTGGGGATTTTTGCATCTTTCATGAAATAGTAAATTCAAAAGGCAAATGGATAGCAAAAAAAAAAAAAAGTCTAGGCTATGTTCAGTATTGTGTAAGAACTGATTTTCAATAATAAAATGCAAAATGGAATTTTCAATGTTTCTTTAAAAAGAATATTTGGGATGTCCTGAGCTAGATGAGTCACTATTAGTGTAGTAGATTGATGAGTTCAGAGATACAAAAAAGTAAGCAGCCATATTGAGTAGAAGGCAATAGTTTATTGCTGTCTGAAATGAAAACTATAGAACTGAGTTTTCCAGATCTTGCATGAGAAGAGGACACATAAAATTAGACAGGAAGGGAATATGTGAAAAGAGTATT
>NW_006921653.1:3032735-3033396 GCF_000298275.1 Orycteropus afer afer
GATGGTTACCAGGGGTAGGAAAGAGGAAGAAAGGAAAGGGGAAGCTTTTGTCTGGGGGGCATTGAGTTTATGGTGGTGGAATATTTTGGAAAAGGATAGCAATAGTAATGGTACAACATGAAATATGTCATCAGTGTCCCTGAGCTGTAAATGGGGAAATTGTTATGTTGGCAAGTGTCTTGTGTGTTTTCACCACAATAAAAATTAAATAAATAACTAAATGTCCCCCAGACAAAAGTTTTTAGGATTCACATTTAAGTCTTTGATCCATCTGGAGTTCGTTTTTGTGTATGGTGTGAGGTATGGATCTTCTTTAATTTTTATGCAAATGGATATCCAGTTTTGCCAGCATTATTTGTTAAAGAGACCATCTCTTCCCCATTTAGCAGATTTGACCCTTTGTCAAAGATCAGCTGGACCATAGGTCGATGGATCTATTTCTCGTTTCTCAATTCTGCTCCTCTGGTCTATGTGCCTTTCATTTTACAAATACTTGGCTGTTTTGACAACTGTGTCTGTGTACAAGGTTTTGAGATCTGGGAGTATGAGACCTCCTACTTTGTTCTTCTTCTTCAGTAGCACTTTGCTTATCTCAGGTCTCTTTCCTTTCCACATAAAATTAGTGATGGGTTTTCCCATGTCTTTAAAGAATGTTGTGATG
>NW_006921653.1:3033771-3040037 GCF_000298275.1 Orycteropus afer afer
TATGGCATGCTTGGACCCTGCATGTAGCTGTGTCATTGCTCAGCAGCCTGCTATGCTCTGCCAACCTTGGGATTTACAATGGACTTAAGTTAATGGCCTGCTCTGTGGTTTGGTAACATCAGGACTGTGCCTTTTTACTTGTCAACCTTGGGGTTTCTCAGTCTCAGCAGTCTGCAGCTGTCTGAGTAAAGAAAAGCCTCTAGCTCCAATGGGCCGGGAACAGAGGCAGAGCTGGACCCCAAGGTTGAGGGGCTTTCACTCAACCCCTAGAGCCTGGCACTTGGAGCTTGGACTTAAAGCCTCCAAATTGTAAGAATAATCTCCTGTTTGTTAAGGCCATTCCATTTGTGGTATATTCTTGTCAGAGTGGCACTAGGTAACCAGAACATAAGTCTTTTGGTGTTCCTGATAACATTTATTATCAAGCATCTTATCTTTTTTGGTAGCTATTATAAATGGTATTGATTTCTTTATTTCCTTTTCAGAGACCTCTTTGCTAGTGTAGAGGACTCCAACTGATTTTTGTATGTTGTTCTTGTATGCTGCCACTATGCTCAATCTTTCAACAAGCTCCAGTAGTTTTCTTGCTGAGCCTTTTGGGTTTTCTACATATAGGGTCATATCACATGATGCTTTGTTGCCCACCCTGGTCAAGATTACTACCTCCATTCTGTCATTTTCTCCTGTGGTACAATGTTGGAATCTCTGAGTGGTGCAAAAGGTTAATGAACTCAGCTTCCAACCTCAAGGTTGAAAATTCAATGCCACCCAGAGACACCTCAGAAGAAAGACCCAGTGATCTACTTCCAAAACATTAGCCATTGAAAACACACACTTTGGAGCATAGTTCTACTCTGATATTCATGGGGTCATCATGAGCCAGAATCAACTCTATGGCATCTGGATACTATGATGTGTAACTTATTCCAGTTTATGTCTTTTGCCTGATACACAACTGATCTATAAATCAAAATGTTTGCACTCCACCAAATGTCATCTTCTGAAGGTTTCCCTCAGAGGTTATTTAATCCTCTTGTGTTGTTAGAAGCTTTATAAGCACTCCTGTCTGGAAACCACAGCCCAAGCTGCATTACAAATTCAGCCATTTTACTACTTCTTCTCAATTTTATAAATAATAATAATTACTCAACTTGATCATCTATCCTCTTAACAGAAATCAGCTTCCAAAAATGTTTGTTTGTTTCTGAAATATAGATTCTTTTTTCTGAGGGGAAAATGTGGCCACCATTAAGAACATGCTAAAGAATGCATCGTAATTTCTAGAAGTCACACACTCTTTTTCATTATTGGAAAATAAAACCCTTCCTTTAGATTAATAAATTAAGGAATATCTAGGATTGAGTCCATACCCATTTACTTACATAACCAGAATTTCAAATCCCCAGCAAAGTCATTTAGGATGCATTTGCATCACTTTTGGCAATGGCTTAGACAGTGGTTTTCCCATCAAAAAACCTTTTTTCCAGTTGGCATGACATGAAAAGGTACAAATTTATTTTATTTTATTTTTGTATTTCAGAGACTATGTAATAAGAAGAAAGCACACTCTACTGCCTGAAGTTGATGACAGATGTAGTTGCAAATCTTCTGTGGCCAAAAGAGCAGGGGATATTTTTGACTATGGAAGGATTTAGTATGAATTTCCCCAGTGTTTCTGACAGTTTCAAAAGCAACTTGTTTTCCATGGCCACACACGGGTTCTGTGTTCTGCTGGGTTAATTGATTAGTTAATTATTATTAATGATGTGCATCTGCCTATATGAAAGGCATATACAGCCAAGGACATATTCAGACAGAAAATTTGTGATGGTACATCTGCATTGAATAAAACCCAACTTTGATTTTCTCAGAGAGACTGGAAAGACAATGTGCTTCTACTACTGGTTTCCATTTGGTTTTGATTCTGGAAACCAGGTCTCTTCCAGCTTTTAAATGATCTATTACACTACAGAGGCTGAAAGTACAATAAGCTAACAAGACTTTTTGCTAAATACTCATGCTTTTCCATAAAAAACTTTTAAATTAAATTTGCATAATAATTACCTTTCTTTGCTTCTGAATTTCAAAGAAAATATGCTATTTTCATACTTTACTTTTTTGTTTTGTTTTGTTTTAGATTTACTTATTATGACCCATGCTTTTGCATAGTCCATAAAACACAGGTAAACATCTTTTTGGTATTCTCTGCTTTGAACTAAGATCCATCTGACTTCAGCAATGAATATCTGAATTCAGCTTGAATATCTGACTGTTCCCTGTTGATGTACTGCTGCCACCAGTTTTCAATTATCTTCAGCAAATTTTATGTGTGTGTGTTAGTAAAGATATTGCTACATAATTTCTTAAATCATCTTTCTTTGGAATGGGCACAAGAACAGATATCTTCCAGTCTGTCGGATAGGTATCTGTCTTCCAAATTTCTTTATATAGACTGATGAGCACTTCTAGCATTGCATCTGTTTGTTGAAACATCTCTATTGGTATTCTATCAATTCCTAGAGCCTTGTTTTTCCACAATACCTTCAGTGAAGTTTCAGTACCATCAGTTCTCAATCATATGCTACCTCCTGAAATGGTTGAATGTTAACCAATTCTTTTTGATACAGTGACTCTTTGTATTCCTTCCTGTGTCATTCAATATGTTGTCCATAGAATCTTTCTATATTGCAACTTGAGGGTTGAACTTTTTTTTCACTTGTTCCAGCTTGAGAAATGCCAAGCAAAATCTTCCCTTTTGGTTTTCTAGCTCCGGGTCTTTATACATTTCTGTATAATTCTTTTACTTTTTCTTCCTGAGACACCCTTTGAAACTTGTTCAGCTCTTTTTTTTCCCCCATCATTTCTTCTATTTGTTTTAGCTACTTTATGGTCAAGAGCAACTTTCAGAAACTCTTTCAACAGCCACTTTGCTCTTTTCTTTCTTTACTGTCCTTTTAGTTACCTTTTATTTTCTTCCTGTATGATTTCCTTGATGTTCCTTGATGTTTCCTTCCCTGTAAACATCCTGGATGAGATGTGGGGGAGAATTGAGTAGAGGGGCTGCAGAACACAAGAGAAAACATAGCTGTGTCTGCTTCTAAATACTCCCCGGTAATATTTGCTTGACATCCATGTTCAAAATGGTGAAGACACCATCACAATGGAAACACAAAGAAGTGAATTCAGAAATCTTGGGTCATAGTTTTATAATCTAAGGTGAGTCCCCTTGCATTTATATATTTCTGGCATATAAATGCAATTGAAATACTGAAGACAGTTGATACATTTGATCAGAAATCCAAGGACCTAAACTTTTAGAAAAGTAAAACTTAACACATTAACCAGCTATCTATGTAACATCACACTAAAAATCATTTAGCATTTTCTGGGGCTTTTGACCCTATTTCTATAAAAATTGAAATGTATTTTGGCCAATACACTACTGTAGAACTTTTGGAAAATGTTAACAAGAAAAACAGTTCATAAAGTGTCAATTTGAAAACACATCTGTAATCCTATATAAGTAGTAAAAACTGGGGGAAAAATATGATTCAATTCCCAGAAAACAAATTATCCATTCAAGCAATTCAAGTAGTAAAAGTTAACTGCTCATTTTAATGAAATAAAAATATCACCATCCCTCAATCCAAATAAAACTTACAGATTCTCAGCAAGAATTCAAATTTATATATTAGTTCATAAAAGAAGATGATTTTAATATAGTGGAACCAAACAAAAGAATGGCTTTCAGAGGTGACTATTTGTGACTTAGAAGAAATAATGACCTAAAAGTCATCCTGAATATGGATCAAGATATCCTTAGTCTAGGAATCATGCTTCCTGCATCTTTTTACAACCTCAGCATCTAAGACATAGAAGTTCTCTATGAATGTTGAAATGATGGATCAACGTCTGTGAGTTTCATCTATTCCAACAAACTGTTAAAACAAATTCCCTTAGCTATTTTCTAACTGAAACAAATATTGAAAAAATGTTATTAAGTGGAACTTGCATGTTCAGGCATTTTTCTTCCTGGTAGATTAATATCATTTTAATTCAGTTATCCATTCTTACCTCCAAATTACTACATACCTCAGTGAACACTGAACCTATGCTTTGCTTCAGTGTAGGGCCTGATTTATTCGTGTTATCTCATTCACATTGCCAATAGTTTTACTGTGTTTACTTCTATTTTTGTTTGTTGTTTCCCTTTTCCCTTTTAATGTAATTTCATTTGGCTATTTGGACTTGTAATAGAATCTCCTCAAGTCAGCTGCCATAACAAAATAGTAGAAAGTCATAACTTTAAAGGACAGAAGTTTATTTTCTCACAGTGCTGGAGGCTAGAAATCCAAATCAAAGTCACTCAAGGCTGATTCTTTCTGGAGGCCTTGACAGGAAAACTGTTCCATGCCTGTGATGGTTAACATTGTATGTCAGTTTGGCTGGGCTTTGATTCTCGTTTGGCAGTTATGAAGCAATCATACCTCATGATAAGATCTGATATGATGTAATAAACTTTGTGATGAGATCTTCTTTGAGCTGCCAATGAGTTGAAAGGGAGTTTCCTCTGAGGTGTGCCCTGCATAGAATATATATGGACTTTCTGGCAAAGCTCTCTAGCTTTTTGCTTGCTCTGGATCCTAAGGCATTTGATTGCTGACCAGAAGGCTGGTGGTTCAAACCCACCAGCAACTCCTCAGAAGGAAGATTGGGCAATCTACTTCAGTAGTGATACTGCCTCAGAAACCCAAGGAGGGGTCGCTATGAGTTGGATCCACTCAAGGACAGTGAGTTTTTTTTTTTTTTTTTATAACATCCTTCACTGGGCTCTCATCATCTGACCTCTGATTCTTGGGACTTGAGGTAGCAGCCTGCCATCTTTACTGCCAGTCTTGGATTTATCAGCGCCTGTAGCCATGTAGATCAGGAGAAGCCTCCAGCCTGACATCTGACCGACAGCCTTGTGACTTGCCAGCCTTTACAACAATATGAGCCATTTCCTTGAGATAAATCTCTTTATACATATATAAGCTTCACTAGGGGAGCTCTCATAGCATAGTGCCTAAGGCATTTGACTGCCAACCAGAAGGGTGGCGGTTCAAACCTACCAGCCACTCCTCGGAAGGAAGATTGGGCAATCTACTTCCTTAATAATACCACCTTGGAAACCCAAAGAGCAGTCGCTATGAGTTGGGTCCAACTCCCGACTCGACAGCACATGACAACAACAGTTGCATTAGTTTTGCTTCACTAGAGAATCCAGCCTGAATGTAAAATGTCTCTCTCGTAGTTTCTGGTAGCTGTCAGCAGTCTTTTGTGTTCCTTGCTGCTTGTTGATATATCTTCACATGGCATCTTCCTCTTGTGTGTGACTCAGTTTCTGTGTCTGTTCTTCCAGTTTATAATGCACCATTCTGAAAGGATTAGGATTAGGATCTCCCAATCTCTCAAACCAAAACTAAACTCACTGCCGTCAAGTCAATTTTGATTCATAGCAACCCCCTTTGGGTTTCCAAAGCTGTACATCTTTACAAAAGCAGACTTCCACATCTGTCTTCCATGGAGCAGCTAATGGGTTCAAACCCCTGACCATTGTGTGTTTGTGTGTATATTATATATTGTTGTTGTTGTTGTTGTTGTTATGTGCCATCGAGTCAAACCCGACTCATAGCGACCCCTTCTTGGGTTTCCAAGGCAGTATCACTACGGAAGTAGATTGCCCCATCTTCCTTCCGGGGAGTGGCTGGTGGGTTTGAACCACTAGCCTTCTGGTTAGCAGTCAAGTGCCTTAGCCACTATGCTACCAGAGCTCCTTATAGTGGCCATCATTGGGTTTCTGAGGTTGTAAATCTTTACAGAAGTAGATTGTCTTAACTTCCTTTTGCAAAGCAGCTGGTAGATTTGAACCACTGACCTTCTGGTTAGCAGCCAAATGCCTTATTCACCACACCATCAGAGTTCCTTCATATTATTTATGTGTATGTATATATAATACATATTATAAATAAATGTATACATATATGATAGATATGTATCAACCCAAACCCACTGTCATCGAGTTGATTATGACCCATAGTGACCCTTTAGGACACAGTAGAACTGCTCTATAGAGTTTCCAAAGTGGTAAATCTTTATAGACTCAGACTGCTTCATCTCTCTCCAATGGAGCAGCTCATGGGTTCAAACCACTGAGCCTTTGATCAGGAGCCAAATGCTTTACCGACATATTATATTTTGTTTAGGAACAAAAATGATTCATACCT
>NW_006921653.1:3041997-3042673 GCF_000298275.1 Orycteropus afer afer
GGGCAATCCTACTTCCATAGTGATACTGCCTCGGAAACCCAAGGAGGGGTCGCTATGAGTTGGGGCCGACTCGACGGCAAACAACAACAACATATGGCCACTATGAGTTGGAATCACCTTGACAGCAAATATGTATTAGAAAAGGTGCTGGTATTCAACAGTTGGAGAATGCTGCTTTGGATCAAATTTGGGCAGTTTAGCTCACTTTTTTTTTGGCACAAATGTCAGAATAGGAAAAGCAGTAAGTTATTCTTTGAAGCTGATCTACACAGGAAATTGCCCATGAGTATTCAAACAATAAAGTTGCTTTTTAGCCAGAAATTTAAAATGCTAAAACCTACAAAGGTGATTTGTTGGCTGATTTATGGGATGATTGATGGGTGGGTGGGAGAGGGAGTGATATTCAGAATAAAGATTCTGAATTACAATAAACACGAAAGGCTCTCTGAATAATCAAATATTAGAACAGGCTCAATAAATATTTCTGCGTTGTATATACAAAATTGTTCTTGTTGTTGTTAGGCACTGTCAAGTTGGTTTCAACTCATAGTGACCTAATGTACAACAGAATGACACACTGCCTGTTCTTGCACCATTTTCACAATTATTGCTTTGTTTGACGTCAGTATCGTGGCCTCTGAGTAAATCCATCTCACCATGGTCTTTCTCTTTTTTT
>NW_006921653.1:3044155-3044842 GCF_000298275.1 Orycteropus afer afer
CTGATATTTTAACTAGGCACTGAATTCTGTGTTGACAGTATTATTTTTTGTTTCAACACTTTAAAGTTGTCACTCAATTTTCATCTGGCTTTAATAAATTCTAATGAAAAATTTCATGTAGTTTTACTTTTGTTCCCTTGTGCATAATGTCTTTTTTTTTTTTATTTTTCTGGCTGCCTGCAAGATTTTACCTTACCTTTGGTTTTCAATAGTTTGAATGTGATATGCCTAGTTGTTTTCTTCCCTTCCTTCTTCCTTCCTTTCTTCTTTTCTTTATTTTTAGTATTTTTTTCTCCTGCATGTCCTCCAAGCTACAGTTTAATATCTTTCATTATTTGGGGGGGAATGTTGACCATTATCTTTTCAAATATTTTTTCAATCCCATTCTATCTCCTTTACCTTTTGGAATCCCAGTTGCTCATGTTAGCCATTTGATATGTGTCACTGTTCTTAGATGTTCTGTTCTCATTATCTTTGTGTGTGTGTGTGTGTATGCATGTGTGTATTTGTCTTTTTCTCTTTATGTTTTAGTTTAGGTAATTTCTTTAGATATGCATGTATATTATTCTGTGTATTGCAATTTCATTTGATTCTTTTCTATGGTTTGCATCTTACTGTTAACATTTCCCATCTGTTCTGTATGTTATCTACTTTTTATCCTAAAGCTTTTGAACAAAGATTTTCATT
>NW_006921653.1:3045832-3048779 GCF_000298275.1 Orycteropus afer afer
TGGTCATGATGAGGCTAAATTGACTTGACAGTAGTGAGTGAGAGAGAGAGAGATTACTCAATCATTTTTAAGGATTATGTTATCAAGTTTCCATGTGCTTGCTCTTTTTCTGTTTATCTGAGAAGATACTTTGCTGTATTTCAATGTTTTTAAATTTATTAAGGCTTGCTTTGTGGCGTAACATATGGTCTATCCTGGAGAAAGTCCCATGTGTAGTGGGAAAGAATGTATATTGTGTTCCTATTGGGTGAAGTGCTATGTTGGTGTCTATAAGGTCTATTTGGTGGATTGTTTTGTTTAGTTCTTCTGCATCTTTCTTGAGTTTCTCTCCAGTTGTTCTATCTTTTATTGAAAGTGATGTATTAACATCTCCTACTATTACTGTGATGGAGCTGTGGTGGTGTAGTGCCTAAGGCATTTGACTGCTAACCAGAAGTCTGGCAATTCAAACCCACCAGCCACTCTTCAGAAGGAAGATTAGGCAGGCAGTCTACTTCCATAGTGTTACTGCCTCGGAAACACAAGGAGGGTCGCTATGAGTTGGATTCGACTCGGTGGCAGTGAGTGAGCTGTGAATGATAGATACTAAGGATAATTAGTGGTTACCAAGGGTAGGAGGGAGGTGAAAAGGGGAAGCTTTTGTTTGGGGAGCATTGAGTTTGTGCTAATAAGTAGTGGAATATTTGAGTTATGATAGCAATAATGGTGACACAACATTAAAAATGTCATCAATGTCCCTGAGTTATAAATATGGAAGTTGTTATACTGATAAATGTGTGTCATATATGTTTTCACCACAATAAAAGTAAAAAAAGTAAAGATTAAAAAAAAAAAAAGACATCTTAGATAAAAAGACAAAAATAAATTTAAAACCAAAGTATGAGAAAATATATATCAAGTAAATGGCAACCCAGAAAGGACAAGAGTGGCAATATTAATTTCTGATGAAATGGACTTTAAGACAAAGACCAGCATAAAAGACACCAAAGTGTATTATATACGTATTAAATGATCAATCCAGCAAGAGAACACAAGCATTATAAATGTCTGAGCACCCAATGAAAGAGTCCCAAAATACATAAATCAAGCTTTAATAGTACTGAAAAGGGAAATAGACAACTCTACATTAATAGGAGAAGACTTTAATATATGACTTTCAATGAACAACTAGAAAGAAATTCAGCAAAGATACAGAAGATCTAAACAATACAATTAACCAACTTGATCTCATGGAGGCATACAGTACACACTACACAACAGCACAATATAAATTCTTTACCAGCACATTATGGAGCAATCTTCAGAAAAGACCATCTGTTAGGCCACAAAGCAAGCTTTAATAAATTAAAAAAAAAAAAAATTGAAATACTATAAAGAATTGTCTGAGATCACAATGTTATAAAATTAGATATCAACAAGAAGACTGAAAAAAAAAATCTGATACATGGAAACTGAATAACACCCTGCTTAAAAACTACTGGGTGGTAGAAGAAATGTAAAATACAATAATAATTTAAAAAATTCTTGAATCTAACAAAAATGAAAATACAACATACAAAAACTTTTGGAATATAGCAAAAGCAGGCTCAAAAGACAATTTATACCAATAAATGCACAAATGAAAATAGAAGAAAAACTAAAATCAACACCTTGACCCAATAACTACAATAATTAGAAAAATAACAGCAAAAAGTGTTCACCATCACCACAAGAAAGGTTAGAGCAGAAATAAATGAAACAGTAAAACAATAGAAAGAATCAACAGGACTAGAAGCTGGTTCTTTGAAAGGATTAATAAAATCTACAAAGCACTGGTAGATTAAAGGAAAAGAAGGAGAGAATGCAAATGAAACATGAACAAGAAATGAAATGGATGATGTCAAAATAGAATCAACTAAAATAAAAAGGATAATAATAGAATACTATGAAGAACTGTACTACAACAAATTTGAAAATCTAGAGACATGAATAATTTCCTAGAAACACACACTGATCTAATCTAACGCAGACTGAGCTAGAAAATTTGAACAGAGATATCACAAAAGAAGAAATTGAAGAGATTGCTAAAAAAAAATTCCAACAAAATGATGTCCTGGCATAGACAGATTCACTAGAGAATTCTACAAAACATTTGAGAAGAACTGAAATCAGTTCTACTAAAACTATTCCAGAATATGGCAAATGATGGAATACTTCCAAATTCATTCTATGAAACAAGCATAACCCTGATACCAAAGCCCAGCAAAGAAACCATTAAGAAAGAAAATTATATATCAATATCTTTCATGAACATAGATAGAACAATTCTCAACAAAATACTTGCCAATATAATTCAACACCATATCAAAATAATAATACATCATGACCAACTGGGATTCATACTAGGTATGCAAGGATAGTTCAACATTAGAAAAACAATCAACATACTCCACTATACAAATAAAACACAGGAAACGAACCACATGATCATCTTAATTGATACAGAAAAGTTATTTGATAAAATCAATACCCGTTCCTGATAAGAACTCAGCAAATCAGAAATAGAAGGGAAATTGCTCAAAATATTTAAGAGCATATAAAATGCCTAGGAGGCATCACACTCCCCAGTCTCTAAACCTGCTATATAGCCATAGTACTTAAAACAGCCTGACACTGGTGCAATGACAGAGACATAGACAAATGGAAAAGCATTGAAAACTCAGTAGTAAATTCATCTATCTATGGACAACTGCTCTTCAACAAAGGGCTGAAATTCCTTAAATGGAGAAGTGATAGTCTCTTTAACAAACAATGCTAGTAAAACAGAAAAATGAAGCAGGATCCATACTTCACAGCATATACAAAAACTAACTCAGGATGGATTGAAGACCTAAATAGAAAACCTGAAAGCCTAAAGATCATCACAGAAAAATAGGGGCTCTAATTTGTGGCATAAAAAATTCATCAA
>NW_006921653.1:3049179-3071527 GCF_000298275.1 Orycteropus afer afer
GGAATGCCCAACCTTCCTTCCGAGGAGTGGCTGGTGGGTTTGAACCGCCAGCCTTCTGGTTAGCAGTCAGGTGCCTTAGGCACTATGCTAACAATGAGATATCTCACCCCAGTAATAACAGCAAAAAAGAAAAAGTGCTGATGAGAGTGTGGAAATACTAGAACTCTCTTAAAACTACTAGTAGGGACTATAATATGGTACAATCACTGTGGAAAATAGTATGGAACTTCCTTAAAAAGTTGGAAATAAGAATATCATATGATCCAGTAATCCCACAACTAAGTATCTATCTTAGAGAAAGAAGAGCTGTGACATGAATAGATATGTGCATACTCATGTTCATAGCAGCATTATTCATAATAGAAAAAAAAGATAGAAAACACTTAAGTGCCCACCAATGAATAAATGGATAAACAAACTATGGTATGTACACACAGTGGAATGCTACGCAACTTTGAAGAACAAGGGTGAATCTGTGAAATACCTCATAAGTTGGATGAACATAGAGGACATTATGCTGGATGAAATTAGTCAGTCACAAAAGGACAAATATTGTATGAGACTTCTGTAAAAAGTCAAGAAAAGGTTTATACACAGAAAGAAATATTCTTTGATGGTTACTAAGGATAGAAGAGGAAGGCAGGATAGATCCCTTACTAGACAGTAGACATGTATTAAATTGGATGAAGTGGGAAACAATATACAATAAGGAGGAGGGCAACACACAATGACCAATAGCAAAGAAAGACACTGGGAGGTGCACAGAATAAAGGACAACAAGGACAAATACTATTACGTACACAAACCTGCAATCGTAATAACAAATAATGTCTATGAGTAGATACATAGGTATTCATGAAAGCTGAACATAGGAAAAAAGGTGAATGAATACACTACAAGTATATATAGGTTTGGCAGAAGATATTTCTCCATATGTATTTGTATGTGCAAGGACCTCTGGTGGTACATTGTTGAAGGCATTTCATTGCTAACCGAAAGGATGGTGCTTCTAACCCACCAACCACCCCACAGAAGAAAGATGAGGCAGCCCACTTCCATAAATTTTTATAGCCTTGGAAAGAAACTCTGTGGGACAATTCTACTCTGTCCTAGAGGGTTGCTATGAATCAGAATCAACTCAGTGGCAATGGGTTTTATTTGTATGTGCCGTAAATATATCCAAGGATATGGGACAACACCCAGAGGGCAAAGTTCTGAAAACTTAGCCATAATCAAATATCTTGAGTGAATGAGTCACTGGGCTTCAGCACTTAGGATCACACTCTTGGGGGACATCTAGGTCTATTGCCATAACAAAATCCTCAAAGACTATGTCCTACATCTTACCCTGGTGAATAGCAACTGGGGTCTTAAAAGTCATCTAAGATGCAACTATGCAACTCAGCAGTCATCTAAGATGCAACTATTAGTCTTTACTCATCTGGAACAAAGAGGAGTGAAGAAAATTGAAGACTCAAGGAAGCAATTACTCTGAAGCACTAATGGACTATGCAAACTACCACGTCCACTATCCTGAGATCAGAACAACTAGTATCACAACAGAAGGTCCTAGACAGAGAGAGAAAAAAATGTAGAACAAAGTTCAAAATTTTAAAGAAGATCACACTTACTGCTTGATGGAGACTAGTAGAACCCCTGGAACTATGGCCCTTGGTCACCACTGAAGCTTGGAACTGAACCCATCCCCAAGTATCAACTTTCAACCAAATAATAGGCCTATAAAGTGAACAGGGAGAAATATGCTCTTCAGCCCAATCAACCATACAAGACCAAAAGGGTAGCATTTGTCCAAAAACAAAGCTCAGAAGACAGGAAGGGGCAGGAAAGAAGGAATAATGGAAACAGGAAACCCAGGGAGAAAAAGCAATAGTGCTGTTACATTAAGGAGATTGCAATCAATGTCACAAAAAAAAATGTGTATAAATTGTTGAATGGAAAACTAATTTTCTTTGTAAACTTTCACCCAAATTACAATAAAAAGTGTTTAAAAATAAAAGAAGAAGAAGAAGAGTTATATTTATTCAGGTCTTTGAACCACTTCAATCCAGCTCGGTGCAGCAAAATTGGAACAGATCCAAATTTGTAAAACATGAGTGAACTGGAACAATAATTGGAATTGGTGAGTTATGGGTTGGAACCCTGGAATGAAAGACATGGAAGAGGCACAGTGAGCTCTTTCAGCAGCCTGATGCAGGAGATTGGATTATGGCCAGGACTGTAAAGAGTAACACATTCAAAGTGATATAGCCAGTCATCTTTGAGCTGGACACCACTGTTTTTGACTCTGCCAGTCAAGAGAGTTGGTTGCTCTATAATGTGCATGCTGCCCTTCTTTTCTAAAAGAAAGAGTAATTTCCTAGAAGGACATCAACCTGTAATTTTCCCCATTCCAGTTATCATCCTAACACACTCACATTTTACAAATTTGAGTCCTTTCCAGTTTCCCTTTGTCAGTTATGACTGAACCTGGAAGAACTGATTTGAAAAGCTGATTCATATTTATCAAGTAGAGGGATGCTATTAATTCTTCCTAACCATCTCTCATTTCTAAGCAGGGCAGGGGGACCTTTATGTAATATCCTTTCTCTCTTTGTCTCAAACCTTCCTTATTGTACAATTTGTGGGGTAGAGTTTCACTTCCCTGCTCCTTAATCCTTAATACGCTTCATATCTATCATTATTTTGTCTGATTTCAGTTTTTCAAGTTGAATCTTATCCTTTTGACCTAGGCTTGCTTCTTTCCCTCTGGCAATTTGAATGCAAGCCCTGAATGGACCTCCATTGGTTCTATGTCACTTGCCTTCTACATTGATTCTCCTAGGATTGGAGCTGCCTAGTCCCACTTCAGCCAGCTCAGGCACTTATCTCCTTACCTGATTTTTACCTTTACATAGAGCTCGATTTAGCCTCCTTCCATTAATTGAAATAGGAGCTCTGGTGGCATAGTGCCTAAGGCATTTGACTAACCAGAAGGCGGGCAGTTCAGGAAGGTTGGGCAATCTTTCTTCTGTAGTGATACTGCCTTGGAAACCCAAGGAAGGGTCACTGAGTTGGATCCAACTCCACGGCAGTTGAGTTTGGTTTTGGTTTATTAATTGAAATGTATATCCCTAATCTGATTCTGGAATCCATCTGATGTTAAGCACTACCACTCCTAAAAGGCGACCTCCAGCCAGAACAGTTCAAATGCCAATCATTAGGCCAGAAGCAAAAGAATTAGCTGGCCAATTCATTAGTATGTAAGATGAGTTTGAAGTATTCAGTAGGTCTGAAATAAATCAGGACCTTTCTATATTTTCTAAACTTTCCCCAGTTGATTTTAATACCAAAATTTTGGAAACTGCTTAGTTAGATTATTCTATAATCTCTGAACTTCATCACTGGGCTGCTCAGCCCCACCCTATAAGGACCCTGACCTTCTGAGTTACTTGTTTTGACACAGTTCAGTCCCTGCTCTGACCAGGAGCTCTCAGATGCCAGCAAGCTGGACCAATGACTCTCCCATGTGTATGCTGACATCTTAAAATCCTTGTTCAGTATTTTTTTCTTCTGTTTTTTTTCTGTTGTTTTTATTGTTGTTGAAAACATAAACAGCAAAGTCTTGTCAGTTTTTATACTTCTGGGTTATAAACGAATGATTTTTGTTTCAATTTGTACATATGGGTGAAATGTGGTTCTGGTGCCTTATAAAGTCAAGGATTGGATTGTAGATTTGAAGTCTGTCTCCCACCACACCAAACCCCAGTGCTAGAAGCACTCAACTGTCTTTATCACTTGACATTTGATAGTTCACGTGGTAATACATCACAGTTATCTTAAATTACCCAGTGAACCCCATTATCTGTGCAACAGATTTCTTGTATTTAAAAAGGAAATACAGCATAGATTGCTATCACTTTAAGTGCAGTCAGTAATGTTTTTAATTAGATGCATATAATCGAATTCAGCGTAAGAAACCCAAATCCATACAGATGTGAAACAGGTAATTTAAGAAACAAAGAAAAGGAGAACACAAGCTTCATGTAAAGAGTCAGCCACTTCTTGTATCCAGCCTAGCATTTCCATGCCTAAATCCAAGTCCTTGCTACAGCATTTGATTTTTTAAAGAAAAGTTGAAAATTTGCAATTTTTATTGTCAATTTCCTATTTTGTGTATATTGGCAATTAAACTTCACCTTAAAATAGGAAAATTCTTAACTATTATGTCATTTCAAACATATATGTGAGCCAAATTTAATCGACAGCTGCCAATTTGTAAACTTTGCAATAAAAAATAAATAAATAAAATAGAAGGAATGTGTATGTTACTGAGGCAAAGAGAAATACGTAAATATATCAGCTTAGCCAAGTCATGTATACAAAGAATTCAACAAAAATATATACTTAGCACATTGATCTTTCAGATTGTTGTACTATGGTGGCTTGTGTGTTTTTGTGTTGCTGGAAGGTATGCCACCAGTATTTTAATACCAGCAGGGTCACTCATGGTTGACAGGTTTCACTGTAGTTTCCAGACTAAGACAGAATAGGAAGAAAGGCCTGGAGGCCTACTTCTGAAAAAAATTATCCATTGATGCTGTGTTCTTCTTCATATAATTCAACTTCTCAGATTATTTGCTCAGCGTACAGATTGAATAAGGATGATAAAATGATGCAACCCTAATGCACAACCTTCTTGATTTTAAACCTTGCAGCATCCCCATGTTCTATTCAAATGACAGTCACTTGGTCTATTTGTAGGTCCCTTATGAGCATAATTAATTGTTCTGGAATTCCCATTCTTTGCAATGTTATCCTTAATTTTTTATGATCCACACAGTCAAATGTTTTGCTAGTCTACAAAACACAGGTAAATATCTTTCTGGCATTCTTTGCTTTCAGCTGAGATCCAACAATGATATCCCTCATTCCGTGTCCTCTTCTGAATGCAGCTTCCATTTCTGGTAGTTCACTGTCAGTATACTGCTGCAACCGTTTTTGAATTATCTCAGCAATGACGGTAAGTATTTGAACTCTTTTGCTATTATAAGCTATGTTAAATGCCTTATATATACTTCTTTGTACAGATCAGCCTGATTATTAAAAAGAGGTTGAAAGGAGAACAGCATGTTTTTGCCTAAGAAAGTCAATAAATTCTCATTTAGAGATATATTTAACCCATGTACCTCATACAATTAAATTTTGCTTACTTTAATAAGAAACAATCTTAGGGTTTCTTTTGTTGTTGTTTGTTTTTTAAGAAAATTTATCAGAAATCCTTAGGAGTCATAAAGTGGTGACACAATGTTCCGAGAGAAGCTGCTTATTTTTTTTTATTCCAGTCTGTCATTGTTTATTTTCAGCAAAATTGCACTTACATATTTGACAGAAAACAAAGAAGAGACAAATCCTCCCAAAATGTTATCCAGACTTTTTGAAAGATGCATATCCTCAAGATATCTCATTCTGAAATATTTTGGCTAAATTTACAAAGTACACAAGGATTCCATTATTTTCTTCCTTTGAAAAAATAAAATAAATAATTTTGTTAATCCTAAACAACACTCTTCAGCAAATAAACTAAGACTCAAAACCTATCTATTAAACTGTGCTGAAGCCAATGTGGTTAAGAATAGCATCCCATATGGGTCATATTTTTTCTCTAATTAATTTGATCACATATCTTGCAGCTTACACAATATTGCACAGATGTTACAATTTCAAGAGATGGTGTCAATATGAAGATATAAAACAGCATAGCTTATTTCCTTTGTTTATGAGACTTTTGGTTGGGGCTTGGCAATGCATAAGTTGTCATAAATATATCTATAACTTGAATATTCTCAGACCTTACTAGCATTTGTTTATAAGATGTTATCAGTTTAACACAAGAACTTACATTTCAGCTGCTGTAGCTCATTTGCATGAAACTAGTACCTTAATTGACACTCCTCCCCCATTGAATTCCTGCACTCAACTCAGAAAGGAATTTCTTTGAGTTCCCAAGGAATGCCTCTTACATCTTGAGATACATTTTTATTTGGTTTACAGTTTTCATTTATACTGCCTAAGAAGCAAATGAGTAAGTCAACCTGTAGAGGTGGCTTTGTAGTCCCACTGCTCTGCACATTTCTGTGCCACAAAATAAGCAAATCCCTCAGGAATCCAAGAAGTCCTCATGGTGCCCTCAGAGATGCTCAGCATGTCTGGTTCATAAGGGATTCACCATAACACTCTCACCTCACTCTGTGTTAGACTTGGTCATCTGAACCCCACACAAACTCCTCACAAATGCTGACCAGACATCTATAACCTGGAGCCCTCTTTTCAGCGGCTGAGACATTCAGAGGAGCAATTGGGGCATTCCGTATCTCAGACACATACTAGGCTGTCTCTCCCACTATGGAATTGTTCCATCTCCTAAGCACTCATGTAATTCTTTTCTTGCAGCCAGAACTCTCTTGTCGACAGTGATTCATCAAAACTATTCAGCATAGTCTGATTCCTAGTTCAGGATAGCCTAGGATCACACTTCCCCACACAAATACTCCTCTCCAACCCTTCCATCCCTACCTTGCCAACCACCATATTACATATCAAAATATGCCTTTACTTCTAATTAACAATTAGTTGTCTTGATCCTATGAAAATTTATAACATCTTCCTGCAATAATTAAGGATTTTTTCTGAATGTACAGTTGTCCTTTCATCTGGAATCTCTTGCTTTTTTAATCTCCTGGTTTTTCAACAGTGAAGTCAATTATTCTCCCAATAGTAGTTTTCTAGCATATCGGTTCCTTAATAGTGTCTATTCAGTGCTTTACAATATTCAGGTACTCCAGTTTTTATACAATTTTTACTTTAAACTCTTTCAGTAGTCAAATATTTTATTTGGTGAATCCTCACTGTGTTCATGATGCCATACTATGAAGAAACACTGTTGTTTGAAATTAGCAGTTATCATTCACTAGGAGCTCTGGTAGCATAGTGCCCGAGGTGCTTGACTGCTAACCAGAAGGCTGATGGTTCAAACCCACCAGCCATTCCTCAGAAGGAAGTTTGGGCAATCTACTTCCGTAGTGATACTGCCTTGGAAACCCAAGGAGGGGTCACTATGAGTCGGGTCTGACTCAACAGCACATAACAACAAAAACAACAGAAGATTTCTGCTTTCACATCCATGCCTACGTTTTCATTTATGTTGGTGAAAGACTTTGAAACAGAAGTTGTTTCTGTTTTTTTCCCCTTGTTTCAATCCTTCTTCTAGCCTGTTAGGGAAGGCAACTTCTGTCTTATGACTCTAATTAGCCCCAAAGAACCTAGAAGTTGAGTTGTCTAAATTTATTTGATTTTCCTCCCAAATCAAAAAACCAAATTCACTGCCATCGAGTTAATTCACCTCATAGCAACCCCTCCTTGGGTTTCCAAGGTGGTATCTCTACAGAAGTAGATTGCCCAGTCTTCCTTCCGAGGAGTGGCTGGTGGGTTTGAACTACCAGCCTTTTGGTTAGCAGTCAAATGCCTTAGGCACTATGCCCCCAGAGCCCCTAATGTAAATGATTCCTCTTTTTGGTTTCCTGTAACTGAACCCTTAAGGTCTCTCTCATGTCTCATGTCTTTTTAAATGAAGCTTGGCCAACTTTGACTTCATCATTATCTTCCTGAACTTTAGGAGGTAGAAATATGTGACTATAAAAACTATATACAGAAATAAAATTCTACTGAAATTCTCCAAGACCCATTTTAACTCACTCATTATTGCCCATGATTGACATCACATATGGCACAGGGGGTCAGAAGGAAATCCTACCAGAGATGGTAAATCTCCCATTTGCTGCCACTGTATGCCTGACACTGGCAAGGCCTGGGATTCCAGTGTGTGATCTACCTAGGACATATTCTTCATCAAGTGATAGGAAAATTATTTATCCATGTGGCATATTTCCAAAATCATGTGATAGCAATTATTAGCCCCAATAGTGTAGCAAGAGTGTCTGCTTGGTAGCATTTTGGGTGGACATGATGTACATTTGAGCTTTCATTTGATTTATTCCTATCAGGCCTAGAAAATTCTTGTAGTAGCAAAACAGTCATTCTGAAGTAAAATTATAAAACTGTTGAAGATTCTCTCTATTTCTCATTCTCTCTCTTTTTCTACCTGCTTTGAATTTATAAAAATTGAGTAAAAGCAAAAAATGGAACATAGGTCATGACAGTTTTTATATTTTAATAAAAGTACCGTGGACTGCCAGAAGAACGAACAAATCTGTCCTGGAGGAAGTGCAGTTGGACTGCTCCTTGGAAGTGAGAATGGCCAGACATTGTCTCACCTACTTTGGTCATGTTGTCAGAAGGGACCATTCCCTGGAGAAGGATATCATGCTTGGTAAAGTGGAGGGTCAATGAAGAAGAGTAAGGCTTTCAAAGAGATGGATTGACACAGTGGCTGCAATGATGGGCTCTGATATAGCAAGGATTGTGAGGCCAGCACAGAACTGAACAGTGTTTCATTCTGTTGTACATAGGTTCTCTGTAAGTCAGACCTTACTTACTTAACGGCACCTAACAACAGTAACATACTCCACTATGTTCCAGTAGGTAAATGAGTTCCCCAAGATGCAGATAATACACTGAAAAGGAATTAGTATTAAACTCAAGGAAAAATATTTAAGTTTAGTGATAAACCAAGATCATTTTAAGTAAATAAACATCCCACACTAGAGAGTGCTGCTGTTTTCACACAGGGAAACTGAGGAATCCTCTCATCCCATCTAGTTTAAGTTCTCTTCAGAAATAGGATGAATCAAGGCATAGATGAAGTCTCCCTGGAATCATCTGAGTCTATCCACAAAGAGAAATAAAATACTTAATGCCAGCTGTTGCTACCATATCTTACATACAAAGCATCATGGGTCACCCCCTTCTCCCCTTATCCCATCACTTTATTAGTTTCATTTATTCACACATTGAACAAATAATATCTTTTCCCCTTACCCAAATTCCCATTCTCTTTGAAAAAAAAAATCTTTCCAAGTGTCCCTTGTGTAAGACCACCACAAAATCTATCATATCAAATGAGATATTTACACAAGACAAGTGAAAAAATAAATAGGATCCCAGGAAATTAGGCGTAAACCATGACTATTCCATGAAAAAAGGAATTATAGTCACACTTCTTATACATTTTACTTAGTAAACAAACTTCGTCATATCTTTAAACTGAAATTTTATATCATTCACCTTTATAATTCCCTCTGCTTTCATCATCAAACATTCCAAGGCTAGGGGAGTGTGTTAGCTTCCTCTTATTACCCACAGCTAGTCTACTAAAACCTCACATGTTTCAAACACATTCCATGGGAGTCTCCCTTTCCCTCTTTCTCTCTCTCTCTCTCTCTCTCTCTCTGTCTCTTTCCCAACCCCTGCTATTGATTTTTACTAATCCAACTTTTATTTTCCAAGCTTTCTTACATCTTACTGAGTCTTTCTCTTCTCCCCATTTTTGCATTAATTCAATATTCAAATGGAAAACTTCTACACCATAACCTCTTTGTTTTTTTGTTGTTCCCAAAACACCCATGACCATATTCTAGAACTTTGCTTTACATGTGATATTATGGATTCAAAAAGCACTAACAGTTTCCTTGCTACTTTGAAAGCCTCTGCTTGTCACTTGTACCAGAAGCCAGTGTCACATATTTTAGGTTTTGTTATGGTAGCATTCTGCTTCAGAATAACAAATTCCATGTAAGTTTTTGTTGCCATGACAGTGCATAACAAACCATCCCAAAATTTAGGGTCTTAAAACAGCAACCACTTACTATTTCTCAAAGTTCTATAGATAGGCTGGGGATCTTTGTCACCAATGAAAATGGTATTAACATATTTGCTAAAGAAAAAAATCTTCAAACTAAAAATTTGGCAGAAACTCTAGAAGCATTCCTTATGCTTTGTATGATACATGGTTTGAATTTGTTCTAAGGAAATACTGTGCCAATAGTGATGATATTCTTTGGAATAATTCAGAGATTATATATAATATTTTTAGTATCTGATAAAAGCTGGAACATTTTAATGAAACACATACCAAATATGACCTTATAACTAACAATCCCAGACAAAAATGGGAATGCAACTAGATTTAAGATAAATGAAATCTGAGATTTTTTTATAAACAAAATGCAAGGTGATATATTACAGATAAAATACATATGAAGGTGCTCCAATTTGGAGCAAATCACTTAGGCAAAATGGAATTAATTTAATATTTTTGCTGTTGTTAGGTGCCATCAAGATGGTTCCAACTCATAGCAACCTTATGTACAACAGAATAAAATATCATCTGGTCCTGCACCATCCTCACAAGCATTGCTATGTTTGAGCCCATTGTTGCAGCCACTGTGTCAACTCGTTTCCTTGAGGGTCTTCTTTTTACTGGCTCTCTACTTTACCAAGCATGTAGCCCTCTCCAGGAAATGGTCCCTCCTGATAACATGTCCAAAGAATGTTACACGAAGTCTCACCATCCATGGTTTGAATTTATAAAAATTATAATTTATAAAAATTATAAGGAGCATTATGGCTTGTACTTCTTCTAAGACACTTTACCTCATTCTTCTGACAATCCATGGTATATTCAATACTCTGCCAGCACCATAATTCAATTTCATCAATTCTTCCATCTTCCTTACTCATTGAGCAGATTTCCCATGCATATGAGGCTATTGAAAATATCATGACTTGGGTCTAATCCACCTTAGCACTCAAAGTGACATCTTTGCTTTTTCAGTACTTTAAAGAGAACTTTTGAGAAGATTTGCACAATACAATACATCATATGATTTCTTGACTGCTGCTTCCATGAATGTTGGTTGAGAATCCAAGTTAAATGAAATCCTTGACAACTTCAATCTTGTCTTCACTTATCATGTTGTTGCTTATAGGTACAGTTATGAGGATTTTTGTGTTATGTCGAAGTGTAATCCATACTGAAAGCCTGTTGTCTTTGATCGTCAATAAATGCTTTAAGTCTACTTCAGTGAGCAAGGTTGTGTCATCTGCATATTGGAGGTTGTTATGAGGTTTCCTCCAATTCTGATGCTGCATTCTTCTTCATACAGGCATCTTTAGTACGTTACTGATCTTCTGTTATATATGCTCAGCCTCTCAGATTATTTTCTCAGAATACAGCTTGAATAAGTATGATGAAAAGACACAATTCTGATGCACACCTTTGTGGATTTTAAACCACCCAATATTCCCGTGTTCTTTTTGAACAACTACCTCTTGATCTGTGTACAGATTCCACATGAGGACAATTAAGTGTTCTTGAATTTCCAATCTTTGCAATGTTATCCATAATTTGTTATAATCCACACAGTCAAATTCTTTTTTATAACCAATAAAACACAGATAAACATCTTTCTGGTATTCTCTACTTTCAGCCAAGATCCATCTGACACCAGGAATGATATTCTTTGTTCCACATTTTCTTTTGCATACAGCTTGAATTTCTTGCAGTTCTCTGTTGATGTAGTCCTGCAACTCTTTCTGAATTATCTTCTTCAAAATTGTACTTGCATGTGATATCAATGATATTTTTCATGTATTTCCACATTCTCTTGGATAAGCTTCTTTGGAAAGGGCACAAATACAGATCTCTTCCAGTCAGTTGGCTAGGTAGTTGTCTTCCAAATTTCTTGGTACAGATGAGTAAGCACTTCCAGTATTGTATCTGTGTGTTGAAACATCCCAATTGGTATTCCACCATTTCCTGCAGGCTTGTTTTTCCCTAATGCCTTCAGTGCAGCTTACATTTCTTCTTTCAGCACCACTGGCCCTTGATCATATGCTACCTCCTGAAATGGTTGAATGTTAACCAATTAATTTTGATACAGTGACTTTGTGTATTCCTCCCATCTTCCTTGATGCTTCCTGTGTCCTTCAATATTTTGCCCATAGAATAGCAACTCAAGGCTTGCATATTTTCTTCAGTTCTTTCTCCTTTAGAAATGCTGAAAATTTTTCCCTTTTGGTTTTCTAGATCTAGGTCTTTGTACATTTCTTTATAATAGTTTACTTTTTCTTCTCCAGTTGCCCTTTGAAATAATCTGTTCAGATCTTTTATTACATCATTTCTTCCATTCACTTTAGCTCTTCTATGTTCAAGAGCAAGTTAGAGTCTCTTCTGATACCCATTTTGGTCTTTTCTTTCTTTCTTGCCCTTTTAATGATCTTTTGCTTTCTTAATGTATGATTCCTTTGATGTCATGCAACTACTTCTCTGGAATTTGGTCATGAGTGTTCAATGCATCAAACCTATTCTTAAGATGATAGTCTCTAAATTCAAGTGAGATATACTCAAGGTCACATTTTAGCTCTTATGGACTTGTTTTAATTTTTTTCAGCTTCAGCTTGAGTTTGCATATGAGCAATTGGTTGTCTGTTCCACAGTTGGCCCTTGACCATATTATGACTGATATATTGAATTTTTCCATTGTATCTTTCCACAGATGTAGTCAATTTAATTCCTATTGTATCCCATCCAGTGAGGTCTATGTGTATAGTCCCTGTTTATGTTGTTCAAGAACAGTATTTTTCAATGAATAAATCCTTGATCTTGCAAAATTCCGTCATGCAATCTCAAGTGTTACTTCTATCACCAAGGCCATTTATTTTCCAATTACTGATCCTTTTACTTTGTTTCCAGATTTTGCTTTCCAATTACCAGGAATTATCAATGCATCTTGATCAATTACAGACTGCAGATGAGTAGAACTACCCCACAAGGTTTCCAAGGCTGTAATCTTTACAGAAGCAACATGCCACAACTTTCTTCCATGGACAATTGTTGTTAGGTTCCATTGAGTCGTCTCCAACTCATCACAACCCTATGATAGCAGAGCAGTTGGTGGGTTTCAACCTTCAACCTTTCAGTTAGCAGCCAAGCAATTGACAATTGTGCCAGCAGGTATCCTCTAAAATATGATAGCATTGAAAACTTTAAGAGAAGAAAAAGACTTACTAAATACCATACTGATATAGATAATGCTTTGAAAGATAATGAAAACTATATTATTTATATAAACATTTAAGCTAGGTTTAAAGATCTGGGATAATGATGATTTTCCATATTGACTTAACTATAATGTTTTAACATAATATGAGAAACGCTTCGTTCTTCTTTGAGTTTAGTATTGCTACAAGGAATTTTTTTTATTGGCAATACTATTTATTGCCTCAACAGAATGAAGTTAATCTCAATTAAAAGTAACAAAAACTTCAATGCAAATTCAACAAGGTAATGCTCTTTGGTGTTAGAATGCAAATTGTGTGAACATCTTAATTATAACAACATTAAGGTATTATGCTGAATAGAGATAACACAAAAAATATTTTATGGAATGAATGTAAAATAATTTTAAATTGATTTTTATTTTATCACTTGTTTAAAACTGTCAGCACTTCAGAATGCTCATATTGCTGTTGTTGTTAGTGCTATTTAGTAGTCAGCTCTGACTCATAGATACCTTATGCACAACAGAATGAAACATTGTCCTGTCCTGCACCATCCTGACAATCATTACTATGCTTGAGCCCATCATTGCAGCCTCTGTGTAAATCCATCTTGTTGAGAGTCTTCCTCTTTTTGCCAACTATCTATATTACCAAGTGCAATATCCTTCCCCAGGGAATGGTTCCTTCTGACAACATGACCAAAGCAGGTGAGATGAAGTCTGGCCATTCTCACTTCCAGAGAGCATTCTGGGTATACTTCTTTCAGGACAGACTTGTTTGTTCTCACGGTCCAAGGTATTTTCTGTATTCTTTGCCAACACCACAGTTCAGATGCATCAATTCTTCTTCAGTCTTCCTTTTTCATTGTCCACTTTTCACATGTATATGAGGTGATTGAAAATACCATGGCTTGGGTTGGACACTCTTTAGTCCTCAAAATGACATCTTTGGTCTTCAACACTTAAAGAGATCTTTAAAGCAGATTTGTCTAATGCAATACAATGTCTGATTTTCTGACTGCTGCTTCCATGGATGTTGACTGTAGATCCAAGGGAAAGAAAATCCCCGATAACTTCAACGTTTTCTCCATTTATCACAATATAGCTTACTGGTCCACTTGTGAGGAATTTTGTTGTCTTTATGTTCAGGTGTAATCCATACTAAAGATGTAGCCTTGGATCTTCATCAGTAAGTGCTTCAAGTCCTCTTTGCTTTCAGCAAGCAAGGTTTGTAATCTGTATATTGCAAGTTGTTAATGAGTCTTCCTCCAATCTTGATGCCACGCTCTTCTTCATATAGTCATCTGTAATATGTTACTGATCCTCAGTTATATAAAGACTATAACATATAATTTTCACTTTTGTCATTATAAATATTTACATTATGGTGGCATATTTATTATGTTTTCAGCTACATAAAAACCATAGCTTTGTACATAATTTTCAACTTTGTATGATGGTATAGGTAGGCCTCAAAAGTTAGAAGTGGAAATAAAAAGTTGGAGCTGGACATAAATATTTAGGAGTCACAAATTGAATTTATAGATACGATGAATAATAAAGCTAAGGGTGTTCTTAGAAGTATGCAGTATAACCACTTACTCTTAGACATTATGCCAGATGAAATTAGATTTGTCCAAAATCATCACAACTTGTTTGAATCCCATCTAACTAGAATTTTCCTTGGTCCTTTTCTATCTAATTATATGTTTGACTACAGGTTCTAGATTTTATATCTTAAAAACTAATTAAATTCCAAGAAGAATCCCTAGTTAATATTTAAATTTCAAAAACAGAATTTCTTAATTTTATTAAGATAAATTCCTCTGAAAAATAGACATCTCATCAACATATATGTCTTCAGATTTCATCTAAAATACAAATTTTAGGAAAATCAAAAAAATGGCAATGGTAAATTCAGGCAAATCCTGCAATTGTTTTCTAGTTTCCTTTAAATTCCACGTGTATGGAGGGGAGGGGAGGAAGTATGTGTTATATGTGTGTAAGTACCTCAACTTTAGTAGGACGTTTCTATCTCTTAAAATTTTTACAGTTGAAAATTCTTTATTTTCCTTGACAACTAATTAGTGGGTTTTTTTTTTTTGTTATTGTTTGTTTTGTATTTTAATTAAAATTATTCATTCCCAAAGACAACACAACACTAAGGAACCATTGATCTCACTGAAGTTTTATAATTATGTATAAATGATAGTTAACATTTGTATTTAAAGGAAAAAAAGAGATTTCATCCAAAGCCCAACAAATTACCTTGCAAATTAATAAACTGCTCTTCATCTCTGGTTACAACAGCAATCCTACTGAGTTTGGTTGGCACAGCCACACCATCCTGTATTCACGAGGCAAATTGGGCAATCTTGAGACAAGGTTTCAGGAGCCAGACTGAATCATGTCAGGTTGTTAGCCAGAATAGCCAGGGAAACCCCATGGCAAAGAGTAAGAGCAGATGGAAACCGTAGAACAGAGGCAAGCATCAGAATCAGTGGACAAACATGAGTCTTCAGATTTAAGGGAAGAGTATGGAATCATAGTCCAGAGCCCAGGCAAGAGTTCAGAAACCAAGGAAAATAGTAACAATCAGGAAATGGAGTTCCAGAAAAGACAAAATGATAGGATGTAAGAGATGGTTGCTAATCAACTCTAGGGTACATTGGACACAGTCTTATTTGGTGCTCAGCATATGAACACAGAGATGGACACATCAACTGAGTTAATGTAACAGGGCATGATCAAGCAGGAGGAATGTAAAATAATGATAAACTTCTTTAAAAGGCAGGTCTCACAATATATCTAGAAAAAAGATCTAGTTGACAGCCATATACTACACCCCCATTCCTAAAATCCCTAGAATGTCATATTTTTTTAAGTTATTTATAAAATTAAATTATTTAACAATTAATTTTTCCAAGTTGTATAATTTTCCCTCACTCCATCTAGGTTATTTGTAGGTACCTCACATGCCCTTTTTCTTGTCTTTTTACAAACCTCTTGGCATTTGCTCTTTTATACTGGCACATGTACAGTAACTATTAAAAATAAATATGAAAAGATACAATCTAGAAGCTTTCATAATACTTCATCATTTTCAACTCCTTGATAATGAATATAAATGAAATCTAAATGTTTGATCAGATGGAATGCAGGATGAAAAATGTCAAAATCACTATTCCTGACATATTAATAAAGAAATAAAAATGGAACATTTTCTTTTAGATTAGGCAATATTTTCATGTTTTTGGACAATTCCATGATTGGGTCCTTTGTCTTACTATTAACAGGGTCAAAATACAAGTTGTTAATGAAGTAGTACAAGTCACTTTCTCCCTTCCTTTTGTTGCTTTTGGGAGCTCTGGTGGTGTAGTGCCTGAGGTATTTGACTGCTAACCTGAAGGTTGGAGGTTCAAATCCATCAGCCATTCCTTGGAAGGAAGATTGGGCAATCCACTTCCATAGTAATACTGCCTCCGAAGCCCAAGGAGGGATCATATGGGTCAGCTCCAACTCAATGGCAGTGAATTTTTGAGTTTGTTCTAAAAGTTCCCTTAATTTAGTTTTTATATTTAATTACTATAATTTCTCATTTCAAAGTCTTCCTGTGTTTACATTTAATTTTTTTAAAAATCAGTATGTTTCTAACAACCAATATGTATATTTATTTCAAGTATTCTTTTCCCTCAGAAATTGTCACTACTTTGAATATTCCTCAGAATTGAATTAGGAAATTACAACATAAAAATATAAGTAATCTTATAAGAAAATCTATTAAAGAGACATATCTAGATTAGCTAATAAATTCTAAATTTCATTACAGAGAACTATTGATGAACAGATTTTAATTTAACAATCTTCCTTTTGAGGAGTGGTTGGTGGGTTTGAACCACCAACAGTTCATACATATTTTGTTTCATAACATTGATTGCAATCCCCATAACATAATAACAGCTCTCATCCTACTTCCTCCCTATAGTTCCCTTTTCCCTGTATTCTTCTTGCCTATGCAGTCCTGCCCTCTGAGCTATCTCCCTGTGCAAATACTGCCCTTCTGATCTCCCAAGGTTGATGTGTAAATGTTCACCTGATACATTTGTCTATTGTTTGGTTGGAAGTCACAGGAATGAGCTCAATTCCAGTCCCAAAGGATGATTAGGACCAAAGCTTGGAATTTTACCAGCCTCTATCACACCAGTAATCTTGGATATTGTTTATGTTTGAGCTGTGTTCCACATTTAAAACAATAATTTCATTATGCTCACAAATGTGGGTCAGGAATTTGCAGAGCACAGAAGGAATAGATTGCTTCTTCACCACAATATCTGCGACTTCAGCTGGGAAGACTCAACAGCTAGGTATGACCCAATGGATGGATGGAATACTCTGAAAGCTCATTCAATTGTATTTTTAGCATTTGATGCTAGTTGGCAGCCAAAACCTTAGGGCTGTTGGTTGAAGCACTGTAACGTGGCCTCTCTATTGGTCCTGAGTTTCCTTGCAGTATGGCATTTGAGGGCAATCAGAAATCTTGAACTGCAGCTCAGAGTAACTGGCAAATGAGGTGGAAGCTGCATTACTTCATCTAACAAAGCCTCAAAATTCATGCAACATAAATTCTATCATATTTTATTAATTATAAGCAAATCCCCAGCCACCCAGATTAAAGGGAAGGGAGCACATATTTCAGTGGGAGGGTGGAAAGGTCACATTTCAGAAGAACATGTGGGAAGAAAGATGTTTTGCAGCCATATTTTGAAAATATAATCTGCTATACCACAAATAGAAAATAGAATGTCTTCAGACCGCTCAAATAGCAAAAGTGGAAGCTAAATGACAGTAGAATGATGACATTAAAATATGAAGGAAATAAATTTCAATACAGAATTCCTTGTGGAAGGAAACTATCAATAATTTATAGGCTGAATAATGATATTTTCAGACATACAAAATTTCAAGAACATAAGGTTTCTCATTCACTCTTTCTCAAAAAGTTACTGAAAGACAAATTCTTAAATCAAAATGAGGAGACATGGGCTTTGGAAAACAGAGGTCTCCACACCACAGAGAAGCAAAGAAAATCCCCAACAGTCAGGATATGGAGGAAAGTACATTATAAAGATCAGATTAATAGAATATGTGATTACTATATCAAGAGAAGATCTAGACAATTGGTAAAGGTTTGATATAGGATAACACTATGTATATATAAACTAAAAAAGGGGGGAAGGGGAGCAAGATAATTACTAACTTCAAGAAGAACATAGAACATAGAATTGTGCAGGAACATAATCAATCACCAGATACAATATTGTTCGTCTATGAATAGTATTTACATAGAGATGAACATATTTAACAAATGAACATTGTTCTAAACAAAATTACTAAATTAAAAAGGACAGCTTGCATATTTAGTAGGCTAAAGATATGAAAGGGAGTAAAATCCTCATTTTTCGCATTGGGAAGGTAATAGAACATACCTAAAACTGAAAAATCATGAAAAAGCAATGTTGTTGTTACTATTAGGTGCTGTCAAGTCAGTTTGAACTCATAGAGCCATATATGCAACAGAAGGAAACACTGCCCAGTCCTGTGCCACCCTCACGAGTGTTGCTATGATTGAGCTCATTGCTGCAGCCATTGTGTCAATTCATCTCATTGAGGGCCCTCCTCTTTTTTTTGCTGAGCCTCTATTTTACTGAGCATTAGTGTTAGATAACAATAGGTATATGTAAACTAAAAATAGGGAGAGAGAGAGCAAAACAATTACTAATTTCTTAGAACTGTGAGGAACATAATCACCAGATGCAATATTTTCTCCAGGGACTGGTCCCTCCTGATAACATGTCCAAAGTATGTGAGATGAAGTCTTACCATCTTTATTTCTAAGAAGCACTCTCACGTTACTTCCAAAAGAGATTTGTTCATTCTTCTGGCAATGCATGGTGTTTTCAATGTTCTTTGACAACACCATAATTCAAATGCATCAATTCTTCTTCAGTCTTCTTTATTCCTTGTCCAGGTTTCACATGCATATGAGGTGATTGAAAATACCATAGCTTGTGTCGGGTGCATCTTACTCCTCAAAGTGATGTCTTAGAAGTTTTTGGCATTAGATTTGCTCGATACAATGCGTCTTTGATTTCTTGACTGCTGCTCCCAAGAATATTGATTGTGGATCCAAACAAAGCAAAATCCTTCACAACATCAATCTTTCTTCCATTTATCATGATGTTACTTATTGGTCCAGTGTGAGGATTTTTATTTTCTTTATGTTGAGGTATAATATTTGTGTCATCCTACATATTGCAGGTTTTTAATGATTTTCCCCTAACCCTTATATGACATTCTTCTTCATACACTCTTGCTTCTCAGATTATTTGCTTAGCATACAGATTGAATAAATACAGTGAAAGATACAACCCTGAGGCACACCTTTCCTGATTTTAAATCATGCAGTGTCCTCTTTTTCTGTAAGAATGACTTTCTTTTAATCTCTGTGCAGGTTCCTCATGAGCACAATTAAATGTTCTGGAATTCCCATACATATCACATTATCCATAAATTGTTATGATACACACAGTCAAATGATTTTGCATAGTCAATAAAATATGAGTAAACATCTTTCTGGTATTTTCTGCTTTCAGCCAAGAGCTTTCTGACATCAGCAATAATATGCCTCATTTCATGTCCTCTTCTGAATCCAGCTTGAATTTCTGGCAGTTCTCTGTTGATGTAGGTTACAACCAAATTTAGTTAACTTCAGAAAAAAAAATTACTTGCAATATAATATTGTTCAATAATTTCCACATTCCATTGGATCACTTTTCTTTGAAATGGGCCCAAATTTGTATCTTTTCCAATCAGCTGTCAATATAACCATACTATTAAGAGACATGTAGAAAAATTCTAGAAAAATCAGCTAAAAATATTTAATTGGAATGGAGAAGAGGGACATAGAAGTTGTCTACTTTTATAATAAGGCTTGTAGAAACATTTGACATTTTATGTGTACTTTTAATATTGCCAAAAATAAAAAACAGAAAAGAATGGGAATGATGTATATAATATTAAACAGGCCTTTGAAAAAGTTATCACATGGTTGATATATGTCTCTGAAAACCTCCAATCACTTGCTGTGGTTTTGGTGTTGTGATGATGCTGTCTTTTGGAAGAATGGCTTTTCACATTGTTCTGGTCACACATTAGACTTACCCTATTCCTCAGCCTCATCTCACAGATTTTTGATTAATGGTCCAGAGAGGGACTTGGTCATAGTTATGCTCCTAAAGCTCCCAAGTTGAGAACAACTACATTAGAGCAGTGGTAAAACTTTCTCTATGAAGAAACAGATAATAAATGTTTTTCACTTTATCAGCAACATGTGGTTTCTGACACATATTCTTTGATTTGTTTTGTTTTGTTTTTACAACATGCAAAAATATATAAAGCAACCATATCTGGTTGACTATATAAAAAAGGCTGTGGGTCAGATTTGGCCAGCAGGTGGTAGTTTACTAACCCCTGTGCCAGAAAACCCTTCCCAATTACCCTTCAGTGCCTAGAACCCATTGCCCCTTTCTTATCATGACTACTTCCATTGTCATTGTATATTCACCACATGATTAATTTTCTCTGCCTCAGGACTTGAAGGCCAAGGGTACAGCAGAAATCAAGGCCAAGAATAGGAGCAAAACAGAGAAATTAATAGAAAGCCTTTTATTGAGTAGTTAGAGCTGTGGACCTTGCCTCACTCTCCAAAAACCCAAAGCAGAGGATTAGAGATTCTTCCTTGTGAAATTGAAATAGAACAGCCCAGGTGAAAATTCTTCAGTGTCTCCAGTGGTGAGAAGGCTACCTTGCTGCCTCATCATCCTACAGTGAAGCTCTCCAGTCAACAAACAGTCCTTAGATACACAGCAATTCCATTTGCTTCTTAGAGCCTATTCTAAATATGAGTGGGGAACCAAGTTTTGCCAGGTATTTGACAAAAGTCTCTAAAGAAAAAAACAGTCCCAAAGTAATGGAAAATGAAGCCCAGAGGAAACATTATATACAGGGAATGGAAGAAAATTTCCAAAAAATATTTCATTAGCCTCAAGTGAGTGGCTTTAACAAATAGAAATTTATTTTCTCACAGTTTAGGAGGCTAGAAGTTCAAATTCAGGGTGCCAGCTCTAAGGGAACACTCTCTGTCTCTCTGTGGGTTCTGGAGGAAGGTCACTGTCTCTTTAAGCTTCTGCTCCTGGGAAAACTTCACGTGCCTTGATATCTCTCTTCTCCCATTTCTGCATCTTTTGTTTGCTTATATCTCAAAGAAGATATAAACATTATTATATAAGGGTATTGAAGTTCCCTTGGACTGCCAGGAATGTCTTTGTTCTTCTTTTCCCTGTTTACTCCAGGTTTAGCGTCCCTCTTCCCAAGGTTATCTTGCTTAACAGACTATGATTCTCAGCCAAAACCAGTCGTGGGAGAGGGTTATGCTTAAAAGAATGTATAATTGAAAACAACAAACCTAAGGAACTCGACATCCAAAAATGTTGGCTATTCTCCTTACTTAAAAGAAAGCAAAAGGGAAGGAAAAATAGCAAATTAGTCACTATGATTAATATCTACTTTAATCATGTCTGCTAGTCTAATGTTAAAGTTGCACAATTTTCAGCAAAAGGCCCCTTCAGCCTTCTACTTCAGCTGCCACTGGATGATGAAAGATTAGCCCAGAAAGGTAAGAAGTGAATCTATAATTCAGATTTTGAAGGAGCTAATAAACCATACTAAAGAGTGTAGACTTTATCCCAAAGGTAAAGGGAAGCTATTGATGGGTTTTAATCAGGTCTATAACCCTATCAGATTAAACTTTTAAGATCTCTTCAGTTGTAAAGTGGGAAAAGGATAGGTGAATAAGGAGAAAGTTTAAAAAGCTAGTGAAATCAAAAGGCAGCATTAAGAGAGTGAAAAGACAACTACTGAAGTGGGTGAGGTCATTTGCAACACATATATCTGACAAAAGACTCATCTAAAATAATTTTGCAAAACACTAGACAGCAATAATGAAAGAATTAAAAAAATAATAATAATAAAATATAAAACTCACTGCCTTGGAGGCTATCCAACTCATAGCAAACCCTCCTTGGGTTTCTGAAGTGGTGTCTCTAAGAAAGTAGATTGCCCAGTCATCCTTCTGAGGAGTGGCTGGTGGTTTGGAACTACCAGCCTTCTGGTTAGCATCCAATGCTTTAGGCACTACCGGAGCTCCCAAAGGAAAGAATGTTGTTGTTGTTGTTGTTGTTGTTATGTGCCATTCAGTCAGACCTGACTCATAG
>NW_006921653.1:3071697-3073479 GCF_000298275.1 Orycteropus afer afer
CACTATGCTACCAGAGCTCCTGGATTGCCCAGAATAGACAACTCAAAAGAAAGCAAAAAAACGTGCAAAACATCTGAGCAAAAGTTTCACAGAAGATATCCAAATGGCCAATAAATATGTCTAAAGATGTTAATCTTATTGTATTTAGCTGCATCTAATCCACTCCAATATATGGCAACCCCATGCAAAATAGAAAAAAAAAAGGGGGGGGGCAATTCTATGTCATCCCCATGATGTGATAGAGGTTGGACCATTGTGACCCATAGGGTTTTCATTAGCTGAGTTTTGGAATAGTCAGGTCTTTCTTTCTGTTCCATCTTAGTCTGGAAGATCTGCTGAAAGCATTCAGCATCATAGCAACATGCAAGCCTCCACTGACAAGACAAGCGGTGGCTAACCATGTGGTTCACTGGCTGGAAAGTGAACCTGGCTCTCCCACATGAAAGGAAGAATTCTACCATTGAACTACCAATGCACTTTATCAAATGGTAAATTATCAGGCAAATATAAACTAAAACCACAATAGGAAACAATTACATACCCACCAGAACAACTAAGTGTCTGAAAATACCAAGTGCTGGTATATTCATTGTTTTATCACTGCTGTGACAAATTACCACAAATCTATTGTCTTGCTCTTTTGTAGGTTAAAAGTTCAACACCAGTCTCAGTGAGCCATATTTAAAGTGTTGGTAAGGCTATGTTCCTTTCAGGCAGCTCTATGTAATGTTTGTTACTTTTTTTTCCAGCTCCAGAGGCAACTTATATGCCTTGACCAACAGTCTTGTGTCTCTCTAGTTGTTCTTCCAGCATCACATCTGAAACCAGTTGTTAAAACATCACCATTTCAAGGGAGGATATATTTAGATTAGGCCCTTCTGGATAATACAAGACACTCTCCCCATCTCAAGATCCTTAATTTAATCACATCTTCAAAATTCCATTTGCCATATAAGATAACATATCCATCTATGTCTATAGAAGGAGGAAATTTAGAGTAAGGCTGTTTTAAAGATCTAAAGAGAAAGGATTACAACCTAAAAATCATCAAGGATTGTTTCTGGTTATCTAGCTACTGGGAGCTCTGGTAGCGTAGTGGCTAAAGCACTTGACTGCTAACCAGAAGGCTGGCGGTTCAAACCCACCAGCCACTCCTCGGAAGGAAGGTTGGGCAATCCTACTTCCGTAGTGATACTGCCTCGGAAACTCAAGGAGGGGTCGCTATGAGTCGGGGTCGACTCGACGGCACATAACAACAACAGCTACTGGGAGAAATAACTGTTTGAGGAGAAAGGGTTGCTGAGTACAGATTCTATACAAACATAATGAGTTTCCAGAGCTATGAGGCATCATTTTTTCATCTCAATTTCTTGATCAAAATTAGAGATAATGTGTGTCTGGCCTACAATTGATAGGTTGAGGGAGAGTTGGGTATATAAACACATTCTAAGCCAAAATGTTAAAACAAGTCTGGAGTAGAAATAATTCTCCCCTACTCATCTGGTTTCCATGAAAATGAATTCCCCTAAGGCCCACAGTCTCTTGCTCCATCTTTAATACACATATACTAAGATGGAATGAATTGACCTATTTGGATAATTTCAAATAAGGATCTAGGCAGGTTTAGCTAGTTCCTCTCTTTAATTGAGAACAAACAGAAGGAAGTTCACATTGTAAGCCTTCTTCATAGAAAAAAAAGAGCTAGTTTCCAGCAATTATTGGGGCTGCTTGTGACTTTATGTACAAAATACTAATTCTGTTGTTGTAGTTGTTATAAGATGC
>NW_006921653.1:3084285-3085239 GCF_000298275.1 Orycteropus afer afer
GTCCTTCTCCAAGGACTGGTCCCTTCTGAAGACCTGTCCAAAGTATGTGAGACAAAGTCTCACTGTCCTCACTTCTAAGGAACATTCTAATTATACTTCTTCCAAGACACGTCTGTTCATTATTCTGGCAGTCCATGGTATATTAAATATTTTTCACCAGCTTCCTTAATTCTAGGTATCAGTATTAGAAGGTCCACTCTTACCCACCACTATCAAGTTGATTCCAACTCACAGTGACCCCCATTGAGTTTCCAAGGCTATAAATCTTTAAAAAAAAGTAATAGATTGCCTCATCGTCATCCCATGGAGTATCTGGTGTGTTTGAACCACTGACTTTCTCATTAGCAGCCAAATGTTTTACCCACTGTACCATCAGAGCTCCTTATGTCCACTCTTTGCAGCCTCTAAACCCCTCCAAAACAGTAATGAAGGTGATATTTTTATCTCTGTTGGCCTGAGATTTTTGTTTCTCCCAATTATTTTTCAGAACATAAGCAGAAAAACGTTTTCTATTTTTTGGGCTCTATCAAACTCCAAAGGAGTTCTGGTGGCACAATGGTTAAGCAAGCATTCAGCTGTTAACTAAAAAGATGATCATTCAAACCTATCAACACTTTCACAAAGAAATATACGGCAGTCTGCTTCTGTGAAGATTTATAACCTTAGAAACTCTATGGGCAGTTCTACTCTGCCCATAGACGGAAGAAGAGTTGATGCTTTTGAGTTGTGGTGCTGGCGAAGAATGCTCAAAGTAGCATGGACGGCTAAAAGAACTAACAGATCTGTCCTGGAGGAAGTGCACCGGAAAAGCTCCTTGGAAGCAAGAATGGCCAGACTTCGTCTCACCTATTTTGGTCATGTTGCCAGAAAGGACCATTCCTTGGAGAAGGATGTCATGCTTGGTAGGGTGGAGGGTCGAAGAAACAGGGGGAGGCCTTCAACGAGATGGATTGA
>NW_006921653.1:3086011-3094618 GCF_000298275.1 Orycteropus afer afer
GGCACATAACAACAACAACAACAACATGTGCCAGATACTGCACTAACTTTGGAGGATTGAAAGAGTAATTTTAAAAAAAAAAAAAATCAGTGCCTGTATATTGGATAGTTTTATTAAATATCTTTACAAAACCTTATTTCAGGAACTGATGTCAGCAATGTTAATGGAAAAAAAGTTATCAAAGTCTTGGCGGTTGCATTTGTTTAAATCTTGGAACTAATACTCTTGTCTTACTTTATATTACAATATATAATCTAAAGTTTCAGATTCATCATTCCAGTTAGGATGTCATTTTATGTTCCTCTTGATATTACTTGATTTTGAAGTGAGATATTTCAACATTATGAACTACTGTAATGTCATTATTTAAGTTAGGAGAAATTAAAAACAGAAGGAAACAAATAAAAATGCAAACAAAATTCATGTATTTTCCATTGTGAAAAGGACGTAAGACTTTTTAAAGATTTTATTTCATATGTATACTTAGATAACGACAATGAGTGAGCAGTAATGGAATTCCACGTTTTTCTTTTTGCTTTCTATGGTCCCAAAAAGAAAGTATTGCAATTGTGAGAAACTTCTAAAAATAGAAAGTATTGATCAGTCATGCTTCAGAACAAGCCTTTGATTCTACATCTAAAGATTAGGTAAAGGTCCTTCAGAAGACTTGAAATTAGATGTGAACTTTGGCAACTCTTAAGGATTCCAAGAGTTTCTGTCACTGTCAGGAGATAGGGGAAGTAAACATTGGTTGGACATCACATGTCTGTTGGTTTGTCATACTGTGGTGGCTTACATGTTCCTATGATGTTGGATGCTTTGCCAGACATTTTTCAAATTCCAGCAGTGTCACCAATGGTGGACAGGTTTCAATGAAGCTTTAAGACTAAGACCAGGAAGAAAGACCTCACAATCTACTTCTAAAAATTAACCAATGAAAACTTTATGGATCACAACACAATATTTTTGATATACTGTTAGAAGATGTGCCTCCTAGGCTGGAAGGGTATCATGTACAATAAAGTATAACAACAAAAAATGAGGGAAACCCTCAATGAGATGGATTGACAACCACAACAATGGACTCAAACATATGAACTATCATAAAGATTGTATCAGATCAGGCAATATTTTGCTATACATAAGGTCACCATGAGTCAGAGCTGACTCAATAGCAAGCCACAACAAATATTAATGGAATCATGTTCTGGTTACTTAGTGCCACTCTGACAGGAATATACCACAAATGGGATGGCCTTAACAAAGAGGAGTTTATTCTTACAATTTGGAGGCTTTAAGTCCAAGTTCAAAATGTCAGGCTCTAGGGGCTGGGTATAAGCCCCTCAACCTTGGGCTTCAGCTCTGCCTCCTTCTCCCAGCCCACTGGAGCTAGAGGCTTTTCTTCACTCAGACACCTGACTGGCTGCTGAGGCTGACAAACCCAAAATGACAAGTAAAAAGGCACAGTCCTGATGTCACCAAACCACACAGCAGGTCATTAATTCAAGTCCATTGAAAGTCCCAAGATCAGCAGAGCATGGCAGACTGTTGAACAATTACACGGCTACATGCAGGGTTCAAGTGTGCCATAAGCTAGAGACCATTCCCAAAGCTGTTTCTTATATATGGGAAGCAGACCACATACCCACCTATTCAGCTGCTCCAATAGATTCCACCACGGAGATTATTACCAATCTCACCATGGGGAATAACTACATCCAGCTGCCCATCCACTCAACCAGGCCCAGCAAAGTTGACACACAAACTTAACCACCACATTTCTGAAACCCAGGAAGCAGAAAAGATCATGAGAGGGATCCTAACTGCTCTTATGCTCCAAACCTTTCAGTCTGGCTATATACACTCCATCTCAGGAAACACAGAGAATGTCTGGCTGTAATTACTGACCCACTGTGGGTAATCATTGAGAAACCATGGAAAACAGGACAGACGCCAGGAGACTGAAGAGTGGAAAATGTTGCTCCAATTTTCAGAAGGGGAAGAAGGTAGAGTTGAATTCCAGATTAGAGAGTTTGACAAAAATCCTAGAAGAGACTATTTTTTAAAAGAGTGTACAAATATTTAGAAAAGAAAGCAATGAGGACCAGTGTTTAGAATGGCTTCATCCAGAACAAGGTGAGGTTAACTGATTGATTTGTGTGTGTGGTGCTACTGAACTTTTTTTTTTTTTTCATATCAAATGTTTATACTTGTTTCTGAACAGCTAATTCAAACACATTGTACAAAATATTCATAAGGTAAAAATTTAATAGGAAAAAATATCGTAAGAAAATACACAGTGAAAATTAAGCCTCTCTTTGCTCTTTATACTCCAGTAACCCAGAGGCAACTACTGTTACTTGCATATTAGTTGCTTGTTATTACTTCAGACATATTCTATACATATATATAACACAAAAAAAAAACATCAGCTTTCTGGTTAGTAGTCAAGTGCCTTAGGCACTATGCCACCAGAGCTCCTATATATATAATAGTTGTTTTTTTTTTGTTTTTGTTTTTTGGTTATTTAAAAAAAAAAAATTAATAATAAATTACATGCACATTTTTGCACTTTGCTTTTTTTCAGTTCAAAATCAGTATCTTAGAAATTATTCCCTATCATTATTTGAAACTTCTTGTTGTTTATTGATTTTTCTTTATTTTTCTATATTTGTTTTGTTGTTTTGAGAATATACACAGAAAAACATAGTCCAATTCAAACAGTCTCTACATGTACAATTTAGTTACACTGAGTACATTCTTCAAGTTTTGCATTCTCACTCTTCTTCTCTGTGTTCCTTCTCCCTCATTAACATACACTCACTGTGCTACAAAGATCCTACCTAATTTTTTTAAAAAAATAAAATAAAATAGCTCCAAGACTGTTTCATAGTTCAGTCTTTGCTCATTCTAGTTCTCTTCTCCACAGACATACTCATGAGAGTAAAACTGGAGTGCCAAGGGAAGAGTCATGAGACCTGGCCTCTGGTTCTAATAATGCCACTAACTGACTTTGGGCCTCTGGGCCTCAGTAAAATGAGGTTAGCCTCCACCTTCTCCTTCAGACTATGATTGGGATAAAGATGAGGAGCACCGAGTTCACCATAAGGTGACACACAGGTGCAGTTGCATTGGATTCCTTGCTCCCAAGGGACTCCCAGAGCAAGCACAGACTGGGGGCACCACATATGCTCTATCAGGCCATGTGGCCCCGCTCCTCAACCTCAGCACAGCTCCCACCACTGCATTCACAGCTCGGGCCCCAGATCCTCACTTCACAAGACCCCACAAAGGAGATCTTGGCCTTCAGAATCACAGTCTGTATTTGGAAAGCCCACCTGAGCCCACTAGAGCACAGTTAGAGCCCTCCTAACTAATCTTTAAGTTGTTGTTGTCAATGTGATCCAATATAGATAGTTATTAAACGAGTATAATGCTCAAGACAGACATTTGTTACCACTTAAACTATTGTTTGGTTTTAAGATGACTTCAGAGGATATTTCTGATTTCAAGATTAAAGAATATCTCAGGGCAATAGTTTTAGGAGTTCATCTACCCTCCATAGCTCCAGGAAGTCTAGAGTCTATAAGAATGTGAAATTCTGTTCTATATTTTCCCCCTTTTGATCAGGACTCTTCAATGGAATTTTTGATCAAATTATCAGTAGTAATGGTAGTGTAGTACCTAAGGCACTTGACTGCTAACCAGAAGGCTAAAGGTTCAAACCCACCAGCCACTCCTCGGAAGGAAGATGGGGCAATCTACTTACGTAGTGATACTGCCTCAGAAACCCAAGGAGGGGTAACTATGAGTCGAGTCCGACTTGATGGCACATAACAACAACAACAAAAACAAAGGTAGCTCTGCACCATCCAATCCTGGTCTCATGGCAAAAGAGGCAGTTTAGCCACACAGTCCATATTCTCCTCCAATTCCTGACTCTACTCCTTCCTCTGCTGGTCCAGGTGAATAGAGGCCAATTGTGTCACTTTGGAGGACAAATTGCAAGCCTTTAAGAACCCAGGCACTCTGCAATCAACCGGGAGGTAGAACAGACATGCTAAACATGTTATTAGGCCAATTAACTGGGATATCCCATGAAACTATGACCTTAAAACTCCAAACAAAAGAACCAAATTCCATGAGGTGTTTGGTTGTACATAAGCAGCTTCATCAGCTACACCCTCTCTCTCTCTCTTTTTTTTTTTTTTTAAACTTTATTTGGCTATTCTACTACTGGCTGTGTAGTATTCCATCTTATGTATGTACTGTCTTTGGTTTATCCATTAATCTGTTGATGGGCATTTAGGTTGTTTCTACCTTTTGGCTATTGTGAATAGCGCTGCAATGAACATTTGTGTATAAGTCTCTTTTGAGTATCTACTTTCAAGTCATTTGGGTATACTCCTAGGAATGGAATTGCCAGGCCATATGGTAGTTCTATTTTCTGTTTTTTGAGGAATCACCACTGTTTTCCACAATGGCTGTATCACTTTGCACTCCTACCAACAATGGATAAAAGTTCCAGTTTCCCCACATCCTAACCAAATTTGTCATTTTCTATTGTTGTTGTTGCAGTTGTTTGTTTTTTTATCTTAACCATCCTAAGATAAAAGGGAATGAAATGGTATCTCCCTGTGCTTTTGTTTGCATCTCTCTGATAGCTAATGATGCTGAGCGTCTTTTCATGTGTCCAGATGAATGTCCTATTTGCTGAAATGTCTATTCAAGTTCTTTGCTCATTTTATGACTGGGTTATTTGTCTTTTGGTGTTATGTTTTTTAAATTTTTCATGTATTGTCTTTATTAGATTCTTGTTAGATATATGGTTTCTGAAGATATTCTCCCAATCAATAGCTTATCTTTTCACTTTTTTTTTTTGTAAAGTCTTTTGATGAACATAGGTTTTTCATTGTAATGAGGTCTTACTTACTTATTTTATCTTTTGCTATTGTGCTTTTGTTATCAGACAATCCATTATTGGAAGACAGGCCTGACAGCATTGCCCCTGCTTGTTCTTCTAAGAATTTTATGATTTTAGTTTACACATTTAGAGACTTGGTCCATTTTTTAACTTGTTTCTGTTTACAGTGTGAGGCATGGGTCCTGTTTCATTTTTCTGCATGTAGAAATCCAGTTTTCCTACACTATTTATTAAAGAGACTCTTCTTTCCCCAGCAAACGTACTGATTTTTGACACTATTACTAAACCAGCAAATATATTAAACTTCAGCACGGTGTTGGTAATTCTTTCATGATAGCATAATGTACATGATGGGAGAAATGAACTAGATATTAGAACAATTAGCTGTGACTAATTGAATGATGATATCTGTATTAAAAGTTTGCAGATTTATCTATGGGGGGCTGTAATTCTCTCTTCCTGGCCTTATTGCCATCAATATTATTCTTCTGTGATTTTGATAAAAATAAATATGTTTTTAGTTTTATCAGTCTTCAGATGAAAGTCATAAATCCTCAGATACGTATCTGTCTACTTTTGAAAGAGTAACACAGCCACATTCTTTACTACCTGTGAAAATGGTGTAATGGTGGTATCTGACCTCTTCTAACTTCACAAGGAGGAAGAAGAATCATTATTAGCATCAAGACTGATTCCTCCGAGGCAGAGGTCAGCCATATCTCCTCTTGCCAACATTTTTACCAATTCTGACGCCTATCGTCCCACCCACCTCACTCTACTTCTCTGTTAGATTTGATAATTCATTATGATGGCCACACAATACTGACAGAACATACTCATAGTTATGAGATCTATTAGGGAAGTAACAGGTTACAATTCAGGTTCAGGAATACTCAAGATAGGGTTTTTCAATCAGAAGAGCCTCTTCTCAGCTGTGCCCATAGGCTGACCTCTCTCTGGCCCTCATCATTTTAGCCTGGCCTCTTGTTCTCTTAGGCAAGTGTTCAAAAGCTCATTTAGCTCTACTGATAAGTGCCCAATCTACTAGTAAGCCTCAGCCTGAAGATACTCAACTCTCTCACTCCATGGGTTGACACACTCACTGCACCATCTCCTGCCAGTCTTCTGGTTCTGCTGTCTCTACTGGCACTTATTCTTGCTATCATGCATGATCTCTGGAGGTATGGCTCTCTCTATGTGTCGGATGAGTCTAAGGAGGCTCCCAACACAGGATCATGGATCAAAAGGATGCACTCTGCTACTAGCTCTTCTTCTTGGTGGTAGTGAATGCCTCTCTTGGGAATGCCTCTCTTTTAAACCTACCAAGATGGCAAAACTGACCAATTGTCTTGTTATAGTTCCATACACCTTCTTACATAGTTACAGCCAATCATTGTGTGAGAGTCACAAACACTGTGCTTAGAAGGGCCATATTAAGTAATTTGCTACAGTGCAGTATCTAAATTGCAGTAGATTATGCTATGTATATTCAGCAAATTCAAATCTCCTGCCACAACTATAACAGTTCATGAGCAACAGGTACCTGAGTGTAAGTTATGAACCAAAACAAATACTCATGAGATCAGTCCTGTTGTTGTTGTTAGGTGCTGTCAAGTTGGTTCTGACTCATAGTGACCCTGTGAACAACAGTACAACACCTTGTCTGGTGTTGAGCCATTCTCACAATCATTGCTATGTTTGAGCCCACTGTTGCAGCCACTCTTTCTTGCTGTCTCTCTATTTTTCCAAGGATGATGTACTCCTCCAAGGACCGGTGCCTCCTGATAACATGTTCAAAGTATGTGAGAAAATGTCTTGCCATTCTTGCTTCTAAGGAGCATTCTGGCTGTTCTTCTTCCAAGACAGGTGTGTTGGCTGAGGTTTTGTGTCAACTTGGTTGGGCCAAGTGCTTTAGCAGTTATAATGTAGTTATTCCCCATGATGAGATCTGATATAATGTAATTACTTCCATGATGAGATCTGCTATGAGCAGACAATCAGTTGAAAGGGACTTTCCTCAGAGATGTGACCTGTTTCTAATATACATGAACATCTTGGCAAAGAACTCTGGCTTTTTGCTTAAAATCCTGCATCTGGCTCATCATCATTTGGACTTGAACCAGTGACCTGCTGTATTGCCTGTGAGAGTGGGATTGTTGCCTGCAGTCTGTGAGTCAACAACTTGCCACTTTACCCACCGTTCTTGGATTTGTCACTTTCCAAATCCACTGCATGCTGCATTGCATGCCAATCTTGGGTTTGTCAGCCACTGCATCTACATGAGTCAAGAAAAGCCCCCTGCTTGATGTCTGACCCATATGTGTATGTATGTGTGTGTGTGTGTCTGTGTGTATGGTAGCATAGTGGGCAAGACATTTGGCTGCTAACCAGAGGGTTGGCAGTTCAAACCACCAGATGTTCCATGGGAGGAAGATGAGACAATCTAATTCCATAAAGATTTACAGCTTTGGAAACTCAATGGGGGTTGCTATGAGTTGGAATCAACTAAATGACAGTGGGTTTTATTGTGAATTCAGTCATGGTTTTGCAGCCAATGAAAGAGAGTTATGCTACTTTGTTTCTTTTTAATCTTTTCCACAAACCTTACCAAAATTAGACAGGTAAAACTGCACAGGGCTGAGGAAAGATCAGCAAAGGCAAATGCAGAGATTTAATACTTCTTATGAGTCAGGGCTGACTCGATGGCAAACAATAACAACAACAACAACAACATTGTTCATTCACTTGCTTTCTCCTTCACATATATTCAAAGTTGTATCAAGATGGTGGCATCAGTTCAGGCAATTTTGAAATCTGCAACACATATACATTGTCATGAGGTACCTGATGCAGAGGTGAAAGGAAGAAGAAGATACCAACAACATCTAGGATAAGGAGAGTTAATAAATGGAAGATAAATGAAGTAGACTAGAAACAAATATTTCAGAAAAGGAAAAAGTTAAAACATCAATGGCAAAACAGCAAGGGAAGATATGACAAGAACAGTGTTTTTAGTATTAGAGAAACTGTAAGGCTTTAAATGAAAAGAAACAGCTATAAACATCCATTAATAATCAGAACATGGAATGTACGAAGTACAAACCTAGGAAAATTGGAAGCTGTTGGAAATGAGGGATGGAACAGATAGAGCAGGCCAGGAAGTGGTGGAAGCTGGCTTTTGGAGAGCTGGAACAGGTAGGACAGACAAGGAAGCAGGAGCGGAGCAGTTTGGAACAGCTAAGGGAGACAAACTTGTCTGTCAGTTTGTCGTCCTATGGTGGCTTGTGTGTTGCTGTGAGGCTGGAGGCTATGCCACCACTGTTTCAAATACTAACAAGGTTACCCATGGTGTACAGGTTTCACTGGAGCTTCCAGATTAAGACAAACTTGAAAGAAGAAAGAGGCCATCCACATCTCAAAGAACTGGCCAGTGAAAACATTATGAATAGCAGTAAAACACTATCTGATATAATACTGGAAAACTTTATGAATAGCCCTGAAACATTATCGGATATAATGCCAGAAGACGAGACCCTCAGGTCAGAAAACAGTCAAAATATGACTACGAAACAGCTGCCTTCTCAGAATGGAGCTGACCTTAATTATGTGGATAGAGTAAAGCTTTCAGGACCTCCATTTGCTGATGTGACATGACTGAAAATGAGAAGAAACAGCTACAAACA
>NW_006921653.1:3095723-3097864 GCF_000298275.1 Orycteropus afer afer
TGAAAGAGTCCATGGGCAATATGTTGAATGATGCAGGAAATATCAAAAGAAGATGGAAGGAATACACAGAGTCACTATACCAAAAAGAATTGGAAGATGATCATCCATTTCAGCAGGTGGCATATGATCAGGAACCAATGTTATTGAAGGAAGAAGTTGAAGCTGCACTGAAGGAATTGGCAAGACATAAAGTTCCAGGAATTGATGGAATATCCATTGAGATGTTTCAACAAATGAATGCCACCCTGAAGGCACTCACTCAGTTATTGCAAGAGATTTGGAAGACAGCTATCTGGCCAACTGACTGGAAGAAATCCATATTTGTACCCATTCCAAAGAAAGATGATCCCACAGAATGTGGAAACCAGCAAACATTATCACTGATAACACGCAAGTAAAATCTTACTGAGGAGAATTCAAAAACAGTTGTAGAAGTACATTGACAGAGAACTTCCAGAAATGCAAGCTGGATTCAGAAGGGGACATGGAGTTGGGATATCATAGCTTATGTCAAATGGATCTTGGCTCAAAGCAAAGAATACGAGAAAGGTGTTTACTTGTGGTTTATTGACTATGCAAAAGCATTCAATTGTGTGGATCATAACAAATTGTGGATAGCATTGAGAAGAATGGGAATTACAGAACACTTAATTGTACTCATGAGGAACCTGTACATAACCAGGAGGCTGTCGTCCAAACAAAACAAGGGGATACTGCATGGTTTAAATTCAGGAAGGGAGTGCATCAGGATTATATCTTTCACCATACTTATTCAATCTGGATGTTGAGCAAATAATCTGAGAAGCTGACTATATGAAGAAGAATGTGGCATCCGGACTGGAGGAAGACTCATTAACAACCTGTGATATGCAGACAACACAACTTTTCTTGCTGAAAATGAGGATGACTTGAGGACTTACTGGTGAAGACTGAAGAATACAGTCTTCAGTATGGATTATGCCTCAATATAAAGAAAACAAAAATCTTCACAACTGGACCAATAAGCAGCATCACAAAAAATGGAGAAAAAATTGAAGTTGTCAAAGACTTCATGTTATTTGGTTCTACAATCAACGCCAATGGAAGCAGCAGTTAAGACCTCAAAAGACATATTGCATTGGGCAAATCTGCTGCAAAAGACCTCTTTCAAGTGCTGAAGAGCAAAGATATCTCCCTGAAGACTAAGATGCACCTAACCTAAGCCATGGTATTTTCAATTGCCTCATATGCATGTGAGAGCTGGACAACGAATAAGGAAGATTGAAGAAGATTTTATGCTTTTGAGTTGTGGTGTTGGCAAAGAATGCTGAAAGTATTGTGGACTGCTAAAAGAACTAACAAATCTGTCCTGGAAGAAGTGTAGCTAGAATGCTTCTTGGAAGTGAGGATGCCAGGCTTCATCTTACCTACTTTTCTCATGTTGTCAGAAGGGCACATTCTCCAGAGAAAGATGTCATGCTTGATAAAGTGGAGGGTCAATGAAAGAGGGGAAGGCCCTCAGTAAGATGGATTGACAAGGTGGCTGCAGCAATGGGCTCAGGTATAGTAGGAATCGTGAGGCTGGATCTGGATTGGGCATTGTTTCATTCTGTTGTACATAAGGTCTCTATGAGTGGGAGATGACTCAATGGCACATAACAACAACAAAAACAAGGCTCTAAAGAACTTATACAGAAAAATAAGTAACAGATAAACCATGGATGAAAATTTTCATAGAGAAGCAAAACCTAAATTGAAAATAGTAATTTTGTGATAATAACAAAAGTCTTTGAAAGAGATGTTATGAATTCATCTTGGAGAGAAGGTATCACAGTTTAAAAAAGGTACAAACACTAAAAATAACATAATAAGATTAATATTACACCAAGGTATTTTAACTCATTAGTTTCAGATGAATATAATTCAGTAGTAATTGGTGACACCATAAATATTTCCAACTCAATGACAAAATTATGCAAGTAAAACTAGAATCAAGAACAATACAACCAGCCAAACAAGAAGAAAGGAATGTTTCCTAGAGGGGAGTCAAAGGCTTCCAGGCCACATAACCTGATAGACAAGAAAAAGAACAAGACTTGAAAACATATCATTTTCTAATGTCTCTTTTGCTCAGTCTCTTCAATCCATAGCTCAGATTTTTT
>NW_006921653.1:3098579-3113670 GCF_000298275.1 Orycteropus afer afer
AGTGGTCCCCAGCTGACAGCCAGCAAGTAAAAGATTTCAGTCCTAAAAGTACAAGGAACTCAATTCTGCCAACAAGCTGAATGAATCGGAAGCAGATCTTTCCCTACCTGAGCCTCCAAGTGACATTGTCATTTCATCACTTGTGAGACCCTTACGCTAGGATCCAGCTAAAATCTGCCAGATTCCTGGCCCACAAAACTGAGAGATAATAAATTTTAGTTTTTTTAACCTGATAAATCTGTGGTCGTTTCTTACACAACTATAGGCAACTAATACAATTGGGAACTCAATTGCTGCTAAATCATATCAAAACAAATCTTCATTATGTTTTTCTTGCTGTTAACTGAATCTGGTCATTATGAGTTGTAATAGACTTGATGGCAATTACTTGATGGGTTTGGTTTGGTTTGGTTATCTGACTCCAGAGCAGCAACTAAATTGTAAATGAAACTCATAGTATGCTTGTGTGTAATAGTCTTATTCTGTAATACAGCCTTGATTATAGTGCCTAAGGCATTTGACTGCTAACCAGAAGGCTGGTGGTTCAAATCCACCAGCCACTCCTCGGAAGGAAGGTTGAGCAATCAACTTCCATAGTGATACCGCCTCAGAAACCCAAGGAGGGGTGGCTATGAGTCAGACCCGACTCCACGGCAGTGCATTGCATTGTTGTACTACTTGAGAACTTGTCAGGAACAGTTGTTTGCAGTCAGTACATGTGATATACAACAATACTTAAACAGTTTTCTCTTAACACAATGTACAAATTTTAAAACTGCCTTACAATGAATATTATTTCAGCGTATATATACTACAGCTGAAATAGCCATTAAATAAATAAAGTATCAAAAAGTAAAGGAAAAGAAAAAAAAAGAAACTCACTGCCATGGTGGGTTTGAACCTCCAGCCTTCTAGTTAGCAGTCAAGTGCCTTAGGCACTATAACTCCAGAGGTCCTAAGAAGTAAATAAGGAGGAATAAAGATGGAAGGAAGAGAGGAAAGGATGGAGAAAGAATCAAAATCCATTAAATTAAACGTGAAAAAGTAACCTTTCCATTAACACATTTCACAAACCAACCTGTGGAGTCTTTTGAATGCATAAACAGTTAGTTTTTATTTACCAGAATAATTTTACTGATGCACTTTTTCATGATGGGGGGTAGGGAATTATCTCTTTTATTCACCTACTATATCTGAGAAACAAAAACTTCTTTGTTCTCCTAAGCTACAAAAGAAGTACTTTTACAAAGTTTTGGTGTTTGCTTTCCTATTCAAGGCATGCTTTACAAACCAGACCAATTAACAAAGAGGATCAATTTGCCAAACAATTTTGGCAAAATGTTGAGTTGACAATTATGACCTCTGCAGTGCTCTATAAAGATGTAATGTAATTTATCACAGATGTGCATTATTAAAAATTTGGATGAGATTAGCTGGCAGTGACAAAATATGTCAGTAAAATGAAAATCTGAATATCTGAAAAACAGACATCACAGTATGTATTTTAAACTACCATTTTTCAAACAAATTGCTAACTGAAAGTAAATAGGCCATCACTAGGAGGAATCAGGTGAACTCAAAGTTGGAGTAAAAGAAAAAGTTTTCACTTTATTTCCCTTGTTGTTGTCTGAAAATTTTACAAAAACACATGGCCCTTGTGTATAGAGGCCATAAAGCTTAAACTTCATTAGCTTCACAAAATCTTCCCTCTGGGTGGCTGAATTGATGAAATATCTGAAGATAGATGATAGATAGATAGATAGATAGATAGATAATCTTCCAAAAACCAAATTCACTGCCCGCGAGTCGATTCCAACTCACAGTGACCTCTCCTTGGGTTTCCACGGTGATATCGCTACAGAAGTAGATTGCCCAGTCTTCCTTCCAAGGAGTGGTTGGTAGGTTTGAACTGCTAGTCTTCTGGTTAGCAGTCAAATGCCTTAGGCACTATGCCACCAGAGCTTCCATATATATCTTATATATGATGTGTATATATATATATATATATATATATATACCCCCACTACCATCTAATAGATTCTAATTCATGGCAACCCCAAGAGAGTGAGAATAGAACTGTGCCCTTGGGGTTTTCAATGACTGATTTTTCAGAAGTAGATCACCAGGCCTTTCTTCCAAGGTGCCTCTGGGTAGACTCAAACTGCCAACCTTTCAGATAGCAGCCTTAAAAAATTGCATGAAATTGCCACAGTCCCCACTGACACATAAGCAAAAAAACGAATACTTATTGATGTATGCCAGTGAGCTTTTGTGGCTGTTTGTTATACAATGTTATTGTAGCAATAGTTAACAAATACAAATACCAAAAGCAGACTTATTCATTGGTATCCTATGAGAGCTACTAATTTCAGAACCATCAAATATCTTTCTTTTGTTTTTTTCAATATTACATTGGTGTAAGTCCCCAATGACAGAGGTGAGCATAGGTGAAGAGCACCATGTGCACATAAATCAACACACCGATTTATTAAGAGGAAAGGAAGAGTCAAGTAAGGATTTAAGTGTGTATCCACTACATACTAAATCTATCCAAATAAAATCCTCAAAATACATCCTAATACCTCTGTTTGACATTTCCCCAGTTGGCTGCCCCCTGGTTATTAATACCCAAAGTTCATAGAATATTCATCTCTCTAAATAGAACATTTTGCCTGCTGCTTATATAGAAGATATTTATATTTGTTTTCCAAAGATCCAATACAGCATTTTAAATAAAACAACATGCAGATAAATTCTTGTGTTACATCCTAAACACAGTTATAAAAAATCAGAATCACATCCATATTTTGAAAAATACACTCATTGTCAACAAGGAGATATGTAACTTGCTATTGCATTCAAATTAACTTCTGGCAAAGATACTAATTACTTAATGATCCAGATATAATGTTGTAGATTTTTATTTCCTAACCTAATAGCTCTTATTTACATATATGCTCTTTAATATGTTCTTGCTATGTTTGAGAAATTGGTTAAAGATTTGGGATTAACATGTAATATACTGTAATTTTTCTTATTTAAAATAATGGATAAATAGGTTTCCAGGCAGTGTTTTCAAAAAGAACATCTGATTTTCATGAAGAGATTACTGACATAAGGCATGAAATGTCTGTATATTTAAAATGAATTTTGGAAAATGTTGAGACATTATCTCCTCAAATATTACACTGGCCTCATTCTCTCCCTGGAACATCTAGAACTCTGATTAAACCTACTAGGCCTTCTCATTTCCAGATACATGTTACAGATTCCGTTTTCTGTTTTTCCCATCTCTTTATCTCTTTTTTCTACATTCTGTACAATTTCTTCTAACCTATTTCTTGGTTTACAAATTCTTTGGGTATACATATGAATGTGAAGAAAAGGAAAATCCTCGCAACTGAACCTATGTCAAAAAAAAAACAAACTCATTGCTGTGGAGTTGGATCCAACTCATAGCAACTCCTCCTTGGGATTCCAAGGTGGTATCACTATGGAAGTAGATTGCCCAACCTTCCTTCTGAGCAGTAGCTGGTGGGTTTGAACTGCCAGCCTTCTGGTTAGCAGTCAAATGCCTTAGGCACTATGCCACATCATGATAAGTGGAGAAGTTTTAAAGTTGTCAAGTACTCAGCTGCAGCAGTTCAAACCCACTAGCAAGTCCGTGGAAGAAATATGGGGCAATCTGCCTCTGTGAAGATTACAGCCTTGGGAACCCAGCGTGGCAGTTCTACTCTGTCCTATACAGTTGCTTTGAGTTGAAATAGACTCAATGGCTCCAGGATTTTTGTTTTGTTTTGTTTTGTTTTGATTTTGGAGGAGGGCAGGGATCAACAATCAATGTTCATGGAAGCAGCAGTCAAGAAATCAAATGATGTATTACATTACATAGGGCAAATCTGACACAAAGACATCTTTAGAGTTTTAAAAAGAAAAGGTGTCACTTTGGTAACTAAGGTATATCTGACCCAAAACAAGTCTTTTCAACTATCTCACATGCATGCAAGATTTGGAGTATAAATAAAAAAGACAGAATAAGAGCATTTAGACTGTGGTGTTGGCAAAGAATATTGACTATACTATGGACTGTATAAAAAATGAACAAACCAATCTTAGAAGAAATACAACCCAACCCAAATGTTCCTTAGGAGCAAAAGATGGTCAGACTTTGGCTCACTTATTTTGAATACATCATCAGAAAATACCAATTGATAGAAAAGGACATTATATTTGATAAAGTAGAGGGCCGATAAAAATGAGAAAGATCTTCAATGAGATGAATTGACACAACAGCCAAAACACATGGACTCAAACCAATAATCATGAAGCTGGTGCAGGATTATGCAACATTTTGTTCTATTATATACAAAGTATAATAGAGTAAGAGTAATAGTTTACCCTGTAATTAACAACAGGGCCACTCTGTTAAAACTACTGAATTCTTATTTTTTATTTTTTCATGTCTAGAAGTTCTGTTGGGATCATTTTCAAAACTATATCAATTTATATATTTTATTATTTCTGTAAGTATCTTCAAGGTTGGGTTTTATTGCTTTAAAGATAATAATTGTAGCTGATTTATTTTTTGAGACTGATACTTTTAATATCTAAAGCCCTTGTGGGTATGTTATTATTGACTCAAATTGTTCTCACTCTTGGCCTCTCATTTCCTAGTAAGTTTGGTTATCTATGACTGCATGTTAGTCATTGTACTATCAAATGTATTTGTAGAAATATTGTTGGGCTAAGATAAAAGTCCCTTCCAAAGAATTTGCTTACCATTCTGGGACACTTTAATTCACAGTCAAGACCTCTTAATTAATGTGCTATGGAGATCTCCTTTTGATATGATTTCAGGCTCCAAGGGCATGTGAAGATCTTTTATTTCTTATTTACACTGTCTAAGAGTAATTCTGGAATCCAGCTTATTTTGGAGAAAATCTGCTATTAAACCCCCACTTCAAGGAGACATGGTACATTTCTGTCCCTCTCAGGCTTTCAAAATGAATGCTCAAATCTGCTACGGTTACAAAAATATTTAGGACAAAAGCAACTTCCAAGTTTCCTTATCTCTTTGAGTTCCTGTTTTCCTTTTCACTTTTTTGACCAGTGTTTTCTTACTGCATTGACAGCTCTTCATTGTTTTTAAGAAGAACTAAGAATTTATTTGAACTCTTTAATTCTTAACCCAGGCACTCGACTGCTAACCAGAAGGCTGGCGGTTCAAACCCACCAGCCACTCCTGGGAAGGACGATGGGGCAATCTACTTCCGTAGTGATACTGCCTCAGAAACCCAAGGAGGGGTCGCTATGAGTCGGGTCCGACGCGACGGCACATAACAACAACAACAACAGTTCTTACCTGTTAGAGAGCTGTTCCAAATGATCAAATCTACTAGTACTTGTTTTTTCAAAATATTTTCAAGCAATAGGAAAATTAAAGGTAATATATAGTAACTTCTTAATATTTATTAAAAAGGAGAATTGAGACATAAAATATATTGAAATAAATACACTACACAATGACAATGGATTTCATCGAGAATTAGCTGATACCAGAAAGCAGATATAGAAAATACATGGAGACGGTTCCTATTTGTTTGTTTTTTAGGCCAAGAGTAACAACAGTATAAGCACCATTCTAGGCTCTTCAAATCTCCTGCCCACCTTCCCTAATACTTGAATCAAGACTCTCTCAAAAGTCCTAGAGAATGAAGAGTTATCATAAAGGATTAACAGATAACTGTTAATTTTTCATCTGAAAATGTTTTTGTTGTTGCTATGAAAAACCTTCTGGCCAAATCGTCAATTTGATATACTCACAAAATGAAAACAACTGATGAAACTTGTTGTTTGACACTTTGCAGATAAGGAACAATTTACTGAATTTTTGGCTCCATGTCTGCATGAAGAGTGTATTATGAGCACTTAGGCCAGACAGTCGTGTATTTAATCATGTGGCTGAAAACGCAGAACATAGGAACTATTAAGTAATATTCCACTATCTTAGCAGTTCTTAGGTCTTTAAGAGTGATGTATCCAATCTGGGATGGCTTGACATAAATTAGAGAAGAACTAAAGAGAAACATGTTGAGAAATAAATGCCAAGCTGTTGTTATCACTTTGTTGTGTAACTTTATTGGCAGGAGCAAAATAGAGCTGTTTGTTTTTTTCTCCCCACCCCCCCAAAAAAATTAAAATTGTATAAACTATATATTTGAAAAAGTCAAGAAAGTATATGCTTGTACACTTGTACTTTCTAGATATTTTTACCTACATAAACACTTGATGTTCCTTGCTGTGAGGACTTAGGTAACCATTTCTGAAACAAAGAACACATAATTATCCTTCAGGGTTTGTTTATTGGTTTGGTTGATTGTTTGCTTATGTTTATTGCTGTTGTTGTTTGAGCTATGGGCATGTAGCATCTTCCATCAATCTATTAAAAACTTTGTGTTTCCAATATCTCTAAAATTCCATCTTATTATTGTTAGGTGTGTTCAAGTCAATTTTGATTCATAGCAACACCATGTGAGAGAGTAACCCTGACCCTAGGTTGATGCAAATTATTAACATGCTCAGCTGCTAATCAAAACATCAGAGGTTCCACTCAGAGACACCTTAGAGGAAAGGTCTGGTGTTCTACTTCCAAAAAATCAGTCATAGAAAATAGTTCTGCTCTGATAAGTGGGGTTCCCATGAGTCAGACTTGACTGGATGGCAAATGGTTTGTATCTATATCTGTCTATCTCTCTACCTGTGTATCTATCTACCTGTGTATGTATCTATCTGTCATCTATCTTGACCCCTCATCTGTCAGTTTGTCATATTCTGGTGGCTTGCATGTTGCTGTGAGGTTGGAGGATATGCCACCACTATTTTAAATACCAATAGGGTCACCCATGGTGAAGAGATTTCAGCAGAGCTTCCAGATTAAGACAGACTGGGAAGAAGGAAGGGGTCATCCACTTCTCAAAATATTGGCTAGTGAAAACCTTATGAATAGCAATGAAATGCTATCTGATATATTACTGGAAATAGCCTTGAAACATTGTCTGAGATAATGCTGGAAGATGAACCCTTCAGATTGGGAGGCACTGCAAATATAACTGGGAAAGAGCTACCTCATCAAAGTAGAGTCAACGTAAATGATATTGATGGAGTAAAGCTTTCAGAACCTCCATTGGCTGACATGTCACAAGTCAAAATGGGAAGAAACAGCTGTAAATGTCCATTAATAATCAGAAAGTAGAATGTACAAAGTATGAATCTAGGAAAATTGGAAGCTGTCAAAGATCAACATCGTAGGCATTGGTAAGTTTAATCCCATTTTCAACTGGACAATCATATGATCTGCTATACAAGGAATGGCGAATTTAAGAGAAATAGTGTCATATTCATCATCACAAGATGTTGTAAGATCTATCCTGAAGTACAATGCTGTGAGTGATAGGATAATATACATATACATACAAAGACCAATTCATATTATTCAAATTTACACACCAACCACTAAAGCCAAAGAAGAAGAAATTGAAGATGTTTACCAACTTCTGAAGTCTAATATTGACCAAACAAGCAATCAAGATGTATGGATGATGACTGGTGATTGGAAAGCAAAAGTTGGAAACAAAGAGGAACCATCAATAGATGAAAAATATGGCCTAGATAATAGAAATGATGCCAGAGATCATACGATAGAATTTTACAAACCAATGACTTTTTCATTGCAAATACCTTTTTTCAACAATGTAAATGGTGGGTATACACATGGACCTTGCCAGATGAAATACACAAGAATCAGATCCACTACAGCTGTAAAGAGAGGCAATGGAGATGCTTAATCTCATCAGTCAAAACAAGGCCAGGAGCTGACTGTGGAACCGATCACTGATTTCTCATATGCAAATTCAAGTTCAACCTGAAGAAAATTTTTAAAAATCCGTGAGAGCCAAAATATGGCCTTGATTATGTGCCACCTGAATTTAGAGATCATCTGAAGAATAGATTTGATGCAATGAACACCAATGACCAAAAAACAGACTAGTTGTGGGATGACATCAAAAACAACATACATGAAGAAAGCAAACAGTCATTAAAAAGACATGAATTGAAGAAAAGACCAAAATAGATGTCAGAAGAAACTTTGAAATTTGCTTTTGAATGGAGAGTAGCTAAAACAAATGGAAGAAATGATAAGATAAAAGAGCTGAACAGAATATTTCAAAGGGCAGCTCAAGAAGACAAAGTAAAATATTATAATGAAACATGCAAAAACCTGGACTTAGAAACCAAAAAGGAAGAGCATACACAGCATTTTTCAAGCTGAAAGAATTGAAAAAAAAAAAAAAAACTTAAACCTTGAGTTGCAATATTAAAAGATTCTATGGGGAAAATACTGACTGATGCAGGAAGCATCAAAAAAATATGGAAGGAATACAGAGTCACTGTACCAAAAATATTCAGTCCATGTCCAACTATTTCAGCAGGTAGCATATGATCAAGAACAAATGCTATTAAAAGGAGAAGTACAAATACAACAGAAGGAATTGATGAAAAACAAAGCTCCAGGGATTGACATAATACCCACTGAGATGTTTTCACAAAATGGATGCAGTGCTGGATTTTCTTACTCATCTATGCCAACAAATTTGGAAGACAGCTACATGGCCAACTGACTGGAAGAGATCCATATTTGTGCCAATTCCAAAGAAAGGTGATGCAACAGAATGTGGAAATTATCGAACAATATCTTTAATATCACACGTAAGTAAAATTTTACTGAAGATAATTCAAAAGTTGTTACAGCAATATACAAAGGACTTCCAGAAATTCAAGCCAGATTCAGAAGAGGATGTGGAACAAGGGATATCATTGCTGATGTCAGATAGATCTTGGCTGAAAACAAAGAATACCAGAAAGATTTTATTAACTATGTAAAGGCATTCAACTGTGTGGATTGTAACAAATTATAGATAACATTGAGAAAAATGGGTATTCCAGAACACTTAATTATACTTATGAAGAACCTGTACATACACCAAGAGGTTGTCATTTGAACAGAGGAAGGGGATAGTGCATGGTTTAAAATCAGGAAGGGTGTGCATCAGAGTTATTTCCTTTCACCATGCTTATTCAACCTGTATGCTGAGCAAATGATCTGAGAAGCTGGAGTATGTGAGGAAGAACATGGCATCAGGATTGGAGGAAGGACCATTAACAATCTACAATATGCGGATGACACAACCTTGCTAGCTGAAAGTGAAAATGATTTGAAGCACTTACTGATGAAGATAAAAGACTACAGTCTGCAATATAGATTACACCTCAACATAAAGAAGATAAAAGTCATCACAACAGGACCAATAAGCAACATCATGATAAATGGAAAAAAGATCGAAGTTGTCAGGGATGTCATTTCACTTATATTCACAATCAATACCCACTGAAGGAGCATTCAAAAAATCAGATGTCATATTGAACTGGGAAAATCTGCTGCAAAAGACTTGTTCAAAGAGTGGAGAAGAAAAGATGTCACTTTGAGAACTAAGATGCACCTGACACAAGTCATGGTGTTTTCTATCACCTCATATACATGTGAAAACTAGACAATCAATAAGGAAGATCAAAGAGGACTTGATGCCTTTGAATTGTGGTGTTGGTGGAGGACACTGAAAATACCATGGACTGCCAGAAAAATGAACAAATATGTCCTGGAAGAAGTATAGCCAGAATGCTTCTTAGAAGCAAAATGGTCAGACTTCATCTCACCTACTTTGGTCATGTTGTCAGAAGGGGCCATTCCCTGGAGAAGGATGTCATGCTTGGTAAAGTGGAAGGTCAACAAAAATGGGGAAGGCCCTCAATGAGGTGGATGGACACAGTGGCTGCAACGATGGTTAAGTACAGCAAGGATTGTGAGGATGGCACATGACCAGGCAGTGTTTTGTTCTATTGTCCAGGGGGTTGCTATGAGCCAGAGTCAGCTTGATGGTACCTGACAACATCTAGCTAGCTAGCTATCTTCTATCTACATTCTACATGTCTTTGCCAAGCCTGAAACTCAACACTTCTCAAACTAAGGAGTCTGCAGACGTATTGCCATGGTTTTCTTAGATCTCAAGTAGAAAGGATGCATTTTCTGATAATTAATTTGTTGAGTACAGCTCCTAGAATATAATAATATAGAGTACCATTTTTAAAATACCTTCTATGTACCCAACATTATTGTATACATTATACAATAATAAGTGTATTATTTTCAGTGTATCTAATCCTTACTGCAATCCTAGAAAGTGGATATTATGATGATTTCTGCACTACAGATGGGGGTGGGAAAAAGGCATATAGAAGTTATAAGACAAGCTGAGCAACTTGTTCTAACAACCTGCTCTGTTCATGAACAAGCAGGATTTCAAACTCTAGTTTTTATATCATAAATGCAGAAGTCAAGAATTTGAGGCAAAACTAAATGGAATACAAAAACAAAAGCAAAAATAACCTGTCCTCAACCTTTCCCCTGGGTCATCTCCAGGGGTATAAGCAGTGCTTGCATTTCTGGACAGAGATTTTTTTGTTCTTCTATTAACCACAGGCTTAAAACCAAGACTCCTTTTGTTTTACATCCATTGCTCCTTTCTGAAGGGCCACCCTCCATGGGAGGATTATACATCTGTGCTTCTTTGACATCAGGCATGGCCATGTGACTTGTAGTACCCTTTCCTGCAGGAAAATTATGATTCTGCACCATACTGAAATCAACCTTAGCCACATGACTTGTCTTGAACCTGATATAGGAACAAAAGTGATACAGGCAGAAACAGTAAAAGGCAACTCAGGAGTTGCTGTGGTCTCTTTTAATCACTGCTGTGAGACTGACAATTCAAGATAGTGGCTCCTCCTTAAGCCCCAGTACCAGAGAGAAGATGACATGGAATATATCTGCAGACAACATGCTATGCACGAGAGGTGTCAGTGAGAAACAATCATTTGTTATTGTAACCACTAATCTCTGGAATCATGTGTTATCATTGCTTTCTGAGTTTTCATTTCCCCATTCTTAAGGGGTGATAATAGTTATTTGTAGATATTTTGAAGACTGGGGAAATTATCTAAGGGAGTGTATTTTAAAAGCTGGACACATGGCATGTGAAACACCTGGTAATTATAGCCCACTCTACCTTTGAACCCTATGTTTTTCTAAAAACTAAGCTTTTATATTATTATTTCTGAAGTGAACTGCACTCTAACAAAATTAAGATATCAGCACCATGTAAAATTTGGAAGCCAAAAATAATTTCTTCTGAAAACCAAAAAAAAACCCAAACTCACTGCTGTCAAGTCAGATCTGACTCATAGCAACCCCTCCTTGGGTTTCTGATGCGGTATCACTATGGAAGTAGATTGCCCAACCCTCCTTCTGAGGAATGGTTAGAGGGTTTGAACCTCCAGACTTCTGGTTAGCAGTCAAATGCCATAGGCACTACACCACCAGAGCTCTTAATTTCTTCTGAAGTAAAAAAAGATAATAATAGCAAAATACTTTGTTTCATTTTTCAAATACTAAAAACTATCATGTGCCTAGTGCTTGGGACACAAAAACACTATTCAATCTCGTTTTACAATGAGCCTATCACCTAATAGATTTATTAATCTTTTATGATACTTCAAAGTTCTATAGACTAAATGATAAACCTAGTCTAAATTAATAAGAGATAGTTACATTTTTTATTTTATTGAAGTTATATTACCTTCCAGGAGTGTAAGTCTAACCATTAAGTTGCTGTTATTACTAAGTAAATACCTGGTTGGCTCTATTATAATGGATCCATGAATTTCACTGGTAATTAATATCAGTGCTGTTAAATGATTATGACAATATTTACAAGTGGCCATTTTTTAAAAGATGATCTGGTTCTACCACCTCATCTTATTTATATTGCAAATTTCTTTCATTCAAAGTAAAGTGGTTAAATTTCAATCCATGCCAAATCTAAGGACACCAAATTCCTCACCATTAAATTACGAATTGATTGCAAATTGTTGTTATACATAACATGGCAATTTGCACACACATCCCCAAGTCTTTACATCTTAGTTGTCTTTGCTTGCAGGGTCCATATTTTATTTTTCAGTTTTCACAGCAGTAACTCTTAAGGAACCAAAAGCTCTTTATTAAAATAAAAATAGTGATTAGGGATGGTATGGTGGTTAAAGTATTTGGCTACAACCAAAAGATTAGCCATTAGAACCCACCAGCTGCTCTGTGGGAGAAAGATGAGGCAGTCTGCTCCCATAAAGATTTCCAGCCTTGGGAACACTGTGGGCCGTTCTTCTCGGTCTGTAGGATCACTATGAGTCAGAATCAATTCAATGGCAGTAGGTTGAGTTCAGTTTTTGAACATAATACCCTGGTTTAATTAAGGAGAGTGCCACATGTATTGAAGACACATTCCTTGACCCAGTAAAATGTTCTCTGAGCAAACACTCTACAGCAATACTTAATTGCTATCTACTGAGAACTGGGTGAGGGGAAGCAAATATGTTTCCTAGAACCTGGGAAAGATTTACTGTGTAATGCCACATGTTTTCTATTGCAAGAAACAATGCACAAAGTCCCCTGCCAATGTAAAATTGACATCATGAAATTAAGTATTCTAAGTGTATGCTTTCATTCAATTCCCTGTCAGCATCACCTTTTAGCAAAAGATCTACTGCAGCCACTGGCAACTTTTTTAAGTCAAATAAAATGAAGGAATTGTTTAGGGGTATAATACTTTTTACTGCCAAATTCTCTCAACAAGATTAATAGTTCAAGTAAAATACATAGCCAAAGGAATCATATGCTTTCTCTCGTTTTAACAAATGTTTAGTTAATTAGCTGCAGATGTGCAGGAGAACATGAAGAAAACTAAAATGCATCCACTCACTGCAACTTTAAATGCTGTGCATCCTGTGGCTCCCTTTAGTATATTAAAGAAAAATTTTTTAAGTGAACATTTTGGGTTACAAAACTCTCCAAATAAAATCCCACTGAAGACAAATGCAATGTGAGCTAAAGATTCAATTTTCACAGCCCATTCCTGAACCAATATTAGCCTCTGTTGAGTGAAACTGAGCTGTTAGAATTGAATTAATCTCTATGTTCATCATTCAGTTCTGAGTAGACTTTCTGAAAATACACAAAGGAGATGATTATACAGAATTCTGACCATTGTGGGAAAAAGCCCAACCTCCTTTCTCCCAGCCATGCTTTCCTTATTCAGCTTCTGAAATGGCCGTCTGCTTAGAGTTCATTTTCTACTACCAAAAACTAAAATGTGTTTGAATATTCAGTTTGGCTGCTTTTTGTGTAAGTTCATATGTCAAATATACTCTGATATTACCTACTCATCATATGGCTAACAGTGCTTGACTTCAGAGCTACTGACAAGAGCTATGTGAACTTCACCTGATATTTACCTTTTTGAAAGCATGCACCCAAGCCAGAATATAGAGTTTATCTTCTGGGTCAAGGGCAAAGATGGCTTCTAGAAAGGTCATACATTGAAAGTATTTCATAACTTCTTTCCTAGTCCTGCACCATGTAGACACTGGCACATGCATCAGACTGAAACTCCATATTGGTCTATATTCGTCAACTGGAATTGGAGATGTGAGCAAATATGATAATCACCAAATCCCAACCTGAAATTTTCAATTAAGATCAGAAGTAGATGAAGTTGGTAGTGACTTTTTTCTTAACTAAAAAATACTTGATTTTATCTTTTCCACTACATTTAGTGAGCCTAGTTTAGGTCTTTTTCTGCTACTGCTACACATTTACTAAAAAGAAACTGTAGCATATATTATGTCCATTGCAAAGCCAGGCCAAGACACTAATGAGTTCTTACATAAATCTTATATGTACCGTATTGACAGGAACTTCAAAAGCAATTGAGAATCCCTTTGAGGGAATAGTTTGACGGTCTCTGTGTATAACTGCTCATCTAACATACAGTAGAAAAGGAGAAGAGGAAATATTTGTCAGTAGAGAAATTTATATCTATACCCATACACATACTACCATGCATCTGTCAGTTTGTCATGCTGTCGTGACTTGCATGTTGCTGTGAGACTGGATACTATGCCACCAGTATTTCAAATACCAGCCCATGGTGTATAGGTTTTAGCAGAGCTTCCAGACTAAGACAGACCGGGAAGAAGGATGGGGCCATCCACTTCTGAAAAAATTGGCCATTGAAAAACTGTAAGAATAGCAGTGAAACACTGTAGATCTATTACTGGAAAACATAATGAATAACAGTGAAACATTGTCTGATATAGTGCCAGAAGATGAGCCTTTCAGGTTTGAAGGCACTCAAAATTCAACTCAGGAAGGGCTGCCTCCTCAAAGTATGTTGTTGTTGTTGTTGTTGTTGTGTGCCGTTGAGTCAGCCCCGACTCATAGCGACCCCTCCTTGGGTTTCCGAGGCAGTATCACTACGGAAGTAGGATTGCCCGACCTTCCTTCCGAGGAGTGGCTGGTGGGTTTGAACCACCAGCCTTCTGGTTAGCAGTCAAGTGCTTTAGCCACTATGCTACCAGAGCTCCTCAAAGTATAGTCAACCTTAATGATGTGGATGAAATAAAGCTTTCAGTACCTTAATTAACAGATGTAGCATGACTTAAAATGGAAAGAAACAGCTGCAAACATTCATTAACAATCAGAACATGGAAAGTATGAAGTGTGAATCTAGGAAAATTGGTAGTTGTCAAGAATGAAATGGAATGCATAAAGATTGATATCCTAGGTTTTAGTGAGCTGAAATGGACTGGTATTAGCCATTTTGAATCAAGCAATCATTTGATCTATGCTGGGAATGACATATTGAAGAGGAAGGGTGTAACATTCATCATCAAAACCATTTTCAGATCTATCCTTAAGTACAATGCTGCAATACATATAGATAGTATCTATATGCCTGCAAGGAAGACTAATTAATACCCTTATTATTCAAATTTACATACAAACCACTAAAGCCAAAGATGAAGAAATTGAAGATATCTACAGTCTGAAATTAATCAAACATGCAATCAAGACATATTGATT
>NW_006921653.1:3114585-3115669 GCF_000298275.1 Orycteropus afer afer
CCTTGAGTATATCCCACCTGAATTTAGAGATTAGCTGAAGAACAGATCTAACACAATGCATACCAATTACCAAACACCAGATGAGTTGTGGGATGACATCAAGAACATCATACATGAAGAAAGGAAAAAACCATTAAAAAGACAAGAAAAAAAGAAAAAACAAAAACAGAAGTCAAAAGAGACTCTGACACTTACTCTTGAACATAGCTAAAGCAAATGGAATGTAACACTGGAATGTAGCTAAAGCAAATGGAAGAAATAATGAAATAAGAGAACTGAAAGGAAGATTTCAAAAGGCAACTCGGGAAGATAAAAGTATTATCATGAAATGTTCAAAGATCTGTAGTCTAAACCAAAATGGAAGAACACACTTGTTATTTCTCAAGTTGAAAGAACTGAAGAAAAAAATTCAAGCCTTGAACTGCAATATTGAATGATACAGGAAGCATTAAAAGAAGATGGACAGAATACACAGAATTACTGCACCAAAAAGGATTGGTTGATGTTCAACTATTTCAGGAAGTAGTATATGATCAAAAACAATGGCACTGAAGGAAAAAGTCCAAGTTGAACTGAAGAAATTAGCAAAAACCAAGGCTCCAGGGATTGCTGGAATACCAACTGAGATGTTTCAACAAACAGATGCAGCACTGGAGGCACTTACTCACTTATGCCAAGAAATTTGGAAGACAGCTATGTGGCCAACTGAAAAAGATCCATATTTGTGCCTATTCCAAAGAAGGGTGATCCAACAGAATGTGGAAATTATCAAACAATATTATTAACATGACACACAAATAAAATTTTCCTCAAGATAATTCAAAAACAGTTGCAGCAGTATATTGACAGACACTACCAGAAATTCAAGCTTGATTAAGAAAAGGACATGAAACAAGGGATATCACTGCTGATGCCAGATTGATCGTGGCTGAAAACAAAGAATATCAGAAAGATGTCTACTTGTGTCTTACTGACTATGCAAAGGCATTCGACTATGTGAGTCACAGCAAGTTATGGGTAACCTTGAGAAGAATGGGAATTCCAGAACACTTAATTGTGCTCATGAGGGACATATATGTAAACC
>NW_006921653.1:3117524-3118726 GCF_000298275.1 Orycteropus afer afer
CTAATGGGGGAAAAAGAGTGAAAATTAGATTTGGGGATTATTTGTCAATCTCAGTAATTCCTACATGTCAACTCTAGTATTGCCATGGATAATGTAGAATTGATATTATTTCCAAATGCAACCATTTCTAAGCTTGACCTATTTTTATTAAGTAAATCATGATTACTCATTGATATTCATGATAGATTATATTCCCAACCATAACAGTTTCACTTCCAAATGTCCCAGTTCAGTTTTTATATAATTGCCCTTGTGTTATTTTCATTTTGCACTTGGCCTTCTGTGTTACATGAGAATATAGTTAGGATTTGGTATTTGGAAGAGCACATAAAGTTTTCGCTTTGAATCATAACTTCTATATTATAGAAGCAGTGATTTTGGAGCTCTGTGCACTAAATCCATTATGCCCAGAGAATAACTTTTGGTTAAAAGAAAAGAAAACAAAAATTATGTGAGTCTTAAATTCTGACAGAAAAGGGGAATGTCATTACATTTTGCAAGCAAACTTCAACATGTGCATTGGTCTTTTAGCTCCATAGCATAGTGTGGTCAGACCAGAAGAATGTTCACCTCACTACACATACACTAAGTATACTTTCAACCCATTTCTCTCTATCCCTCTCAAAAAGCTCTATATTGAAATACAAAAAGTAGTAAGCCCTTCCCAGAGGCTACTGAAAAACACGTGGAATATTTTACACTGAAATATGGTTGTGATTTGATAGCACAGCCTTAGAGAAAATACAATTGTTAGGCCCATGCTGATTATCTGGCCCATTGATTATCTCATGTTGCCAGCAAATTCTGGCACGAGTGTCCTACAGAGACAAGATGCAATTTCTTACCATTGAGGAGAAAGAGAGTTGTAGTTAAAGTAAGATGAACGTTAGGCAGAATCACTGGGTAAAAGGTTCACTTTAGTGTTTTCAAAATTAAAGAATAATTATCATGTAAATTAGTACAAGCAAATGTAGTTGGATACAAGCTCTGATTATCAAATACTAAAAGAAAATTGTAACTCTCAGTCTTATTTACATGTCTGCTCACCAAATCACTCCCAAATGTTTATAAATAAATTAGAAAGGTAATACTAAACAATTCAAAGAAGAAATTCAAAGTGTTTTTAGTTTACTTCAATTAGTAAGACTGATTTTGTGATTTTTTTTTAAATACAACTGACTTTTTCCTTTTATTTTTTTTTT
>NW_006921653.1:3119841-3121266 GCF_000298275.1 Orycteropus afer afer
TTCTCTGCTCCAGATAGGGAAAGACAAATTGTTGAACCTTAGATGGCCACTCACAATCTTTTAAGACCCCCATCACTACTCATCAAAGTAAGGTGTAGAATATTATCTTTGTGGACTATGTTATGCCAGTTGACCTTAGTGTCCCCCAATACTATGGTCCTAAGCCTCCATACCCAGCAACTCATTGTTGGTTATGACTAACAAGTTTTCATAACTTTGTCTCCTGTATGCTCTACTACGTTCATGGATATACATGCAGCACATATAAACACATAGATAGAGATATCCTCTGTCAAATCTATATATATTCATGGCTGTAATCTAATCCCATTCACAGAGATCTCATCTCTGTTCATATTGTCTATCTATGTATCCACTCATAGATTATTGTTATTACTTTTATTGCGAGATTTTGTATGTAATAGTTCTTTGTTCTGTCCTCTTGATCTCATATGCTGTTGTTCTTTGTTGTTGCTGTTCGTTGTTCTTTAACGTTAGATATTATTACACTTTGCATATGTAACATAGTTTGTTGATCCATTCATCTGTTGATGGGCACTTAGGTTGTTTTCATTCTTTTGCTACTATGAATAATGTTGCAATGAACATGGGTGTGCATACATCTGTTTGTGTCACAGATTTTATTTCTCTACGACACATACTTTGTAGTGGGATTGCTGGATCATAAGGTATTTCTTTTTCCAACTTTTTAAAGAAGTACCATACCACTTTCTACTGTGGTTGGATAATTTTACAATCCCACCAGCAGTGTATGAGTGTTCCAGTCTCTCTACATCCTCATGAGCATTTGTTGTTTTCTATATTTTTTAACTTTGCTGTTAATGCTGGGGCAAGATGATATCTCATTATTGTTTTGATTTGCACGTCTCTAATGGCTAATGATTGTGAGTATTTCTCCATGTGTTTGTTAGCTGCTTGAGTGTCTTCTTTGGTGAAATGTCTGTTCATGTATTTTAACTATTTTTTAATTGAACTGCTTATCTTTTTGTTATTGAGGTGTTGAAGTTTTCTATAAATTTTAGAAATTAGTCCCTTGTCCAATATATTGTTGCTAATTTTTTTTACTGATCTGTAGGTTCTCTATTACTCTTTTGATGAAGTCATTTGATGCAAATAAATGTTTAATTTTTCTGTTTTTATGTCATCTAGTTTATCTTCTGCTATTTGTGCATTTTCACTTAAGTTTGATAGTGTAACGGACATGTATTATGGCCTCTAAGTTTGCCCCTATTTTATCTTTGATGATATTTATAGCTTTAGATTTTCATTTAGGTCTTTGATCCATTTTGAGTTACTTTGTGTATATGGCATGTGCTAAAAGGGCAAGGAGGCCACATCTTCTGACCTCCTCTAATCCCACAAGAGGAAGACAGAATCACCATCAATAGCCCAAGGCCTATTCCT
>NW_006921653.1:3122581-3124114 GCF_000298275.1 Orycteropus afer afer
CCACCACAGAAACCCAGTGGAGGTCACTATGAGTCAGAATCAACATGATGGCAGTGGGTTGGATTTGATTTTTGCTTTTCCAAGGAATACAGTTTTATAAAGCCCTCCACAGAAGTTGAGTTATAGACAAGTTAAATTAAAGCAACTTAATTTGAAAATTCTCAATGTTTCTTACTTTATCTTTTCATAAGGAATTTATTAAACATTAGTAATAACTTAGACTCTGAACCTACAATGCAATTCCTAAATTTTACTTATTTCTTTAAAATTATTCCTTAGTTTTACTGAGTATTAGTTATCTATTGCTATATAAAAAATTACTCCCAAAATTTAGTGGCTTAAAATACAAACATTTATTATCTCACAGTTTCTGCGGGCCAATAATTTGGGCATTGTGTAGCTTGGTGGTTCTGACTCAGGGTGTCTCATGAAATTGCATCGAAATCTTGGAAAGGGCTCTGAAGGCTGGAGTGGGACTGGAGGACGTGCTTCCAGGTTTAGTCTTGTGCCTGCAGAAGGCTCCAGTTTTAGTTACTAGAAGCCTTAGCTCCTCGCTGTGTGGAAATCTTCATAGGGTTACTTGAATGTGCTTAGGATCTGGCAACCAGCTTGCCAAAGAAAATATCAAGGCAATTCTCATTCTTTTCTTTCCTTTCTCTCCCAGCCTGGGTTGAAGGTGAGCCACAGGCAAACTGCATTTTGGGCCGGGGGGGGGGGGTGGTGGCACAGATACTTAAAATCCTGGGGGACAATCTGTCATTTTGGTCAGAAAAACTGGGACAGGGGCATCTATGGCCATAGGATTGTGGGGAAAAAAGTCTTATTTTTCCTCTTCTCAATCGCTGCTTTACCCTGAAAGTGACCCCAGTCTCATAGAATTATGTGACATGGAAATAAGCTGCCATGTTGTGAGAAGGTTTGTCAAAGGGCCATGTGGAAAAGGAATGTGGGAACCTCTACTTACTGCAAGCAACCTCCTGATGACAGAGAGGAATAAAACATGAGTCTCGGTCCTATAAACTGAAGGAATTGGATTATATCAAAAATCTAAATGCTTATAGAAGGGATGAGATCACTATTGTGGACAACATCTTGGCTTCAGCAGACTGCTACATCTCTCTCCCTTGGAGTGGCTGGTGGTGAGTTCAAAATGCCATTTCGATTAGCAAGCACTTAATCACTGCACCACCAGAGATCCTTGATTATTAAATGCTAAACTAAAATAAAGAATATTGTAAACTCCAATCATATTTACATATCTGTAAAATTATAACCCTGAGTCATATTTACATACCCTGAACAGTTAAACTGTGCTCAGACCCCTGACCCACAGAAACTAGACAATAGTAACAAATGGGTGTTGTTTTAACCTGCTAATTTTGTGATGCTTTATTACACATGATAGAAAATGAATTGTCTTAGTTTGTTAGTGCTTCTATAATAGATATATCACAAGTGAATGGCTTCAATGAACAGAAATTTATTTCTTCAAATTTTGTTGTTTTTATGTGTGGTTAATTCCTACTCAAAGCA
>NW_006921653.1:3128474-3129246 GCF_000298275.1 Orycteropus afer afer
AGGGGAAAAACTGTGTCATTACAGAACTTCTAGATGGTAGAGAAATCAAGACAACTACAAGATAGAACAGACTGTTCTGTTCTAAAGTTTGGAAGAAAACTATAGATCACAGGGTAACCTCAAAGAAAAATGATAAACCTTCACATAAAATAAAATAATAAAAAAGAGGACCAGCACAAATATATAGCAAATACTAAAACAATAGCAATGCAGGAAGTGGTAACATGGTTCATAAACAAAATGAGCTCAGCACAGAAAATTATATGAAACAAAAAAAATCAACACCACAAAAAAACACATAACAAAAATGAAAGGAACAAATTCATATTTGTTGAGAATTACACTCTGGCAAAGGACTTATCCCTAAGGTTTATAGAAAATTCCAACACCTCAACAGCAAAGGAATTAACAATCCAATTGAAAAATGGTCAGAAGACATGAATAGACACTTCACCAAGGAGGATACTCAGGTGGCCAGCAAATACATGAAGAAATGTTCATAATCATTGCCCATCAGAGAGATGCAAATAAAAACAACAGTGAGATACCATCTCATCTCAGCATTAATGGTAAAGTTTGACAAGACAGGAGATAACAAATGCTGGCAAGGATGTGGAGAGATTGGGACTCTCATACACTGCTGGTGGGACTGTGAAGTGATACAATCACTGTGGAAAGCAGTATGGTGATTCTTTAGAAAGCTGGAATTGGAGATACCATTTGACCCAGCAATCCTATTACTAGGTATATATCCTAGAGAAGTGAGAGCCAG
>NW_006921653.1:3130390-3131909 GCF_000298275.1 Orycteropus afer afer
ATTTAGAGACCATCTAAAGAATAGATTTGATGCATTGAACACCAAAGACCAAAAACCAGAAGAACTGTGGGATGGCATCAAGAACATGAAGAAAGCAAAGGGTCATTAAAAAACAGGAAAGGAAAAAAGAACAAAACCGATGTCAGAAAAGACTCTGAATTTGCCCTTGAGAGAAGAGTAGCTAAAGCAAATGGAAGAATAGCAGGATAAAAGAGCTGAACAGAATATTTCTAAGCAGGTTGAGAAGACAAAGTCAATTACTATAATGAAGTGTGCAAAGACCTGGAGTTAGAAAACCAGAAGGGAAGAATATGTTTGACATTTCTCAAGCTGAAAGGACTGAAGAAAAATTTAAGCCTTGAATTACAATATTGAAAGATTCCATGGGCAATATATTGAATGATGCAGGAAACATCAAAGAAGATGGAAGGAATACACAGTCACTATACAAAAAAGAATTGGTCAATGTTCATCCATTTCAGGAGGTGGCATGTGATCTAGAACTAATGGTACTGAAGGAATAAGTCGAGGTTATATTGAAGGAAGTGGCAAAAAACAAGGCTCCAGGAATTGATAGGATACCCATTGAGATGTCTCAACAAACAGATGCCACACTGGAGGAACTCACTTGGCCAACAAAGAGATTTGGAAGACACCTTCCTGGCCAATTGACTGGAAGAGATCCATATTTGTACCCATTCCAAAGAAAGGTGATCTCACAGAATGTGGAAATTATCAACCACTATCATTAATATCACATTCAAGTAAAATCCTACTGAAGATAATTGAAAAACAGTTGCAGTGGTATATTGACAAAGAACTTCCAGAGGTGCAAGCTGGTTTCAGAAGAGGACATGGAATGAGAGATATCATTGCTGATTTCAGGTGGACCCTGGCTGAAAGCAAAAAATACCAGAAAGATATTTACTTATGCTTTATTGACTATGCAAAAGCATTCGATTGTGTGGATCACAACAAATTGTGGGTAATATTGAGAAGAATGGGAATTCCAGAACACTTAATTGTACTCATGAAGAACCTGTATACAGACAAAGAGGCTGTTGTTCAAACAAAACAAGAAGACACTGCATGGTTTAAATTCAAGAAGGAGTGTGTCAGGGTTGTTACCTTTCACCATACTTATTCAATCTGTATGCTGAGCAAATAACTGAGAAGGTAGACTATATGAAAGAGAAGGTGGACTATATGATAAAGAACATGGCACCAGGATTGGTGGAAGAATCATTAACAACCTGCAATATGCTGATGACACAACTTTGCTTGCTGAAAGTGAGGATTATTTGAAGCACTTACTGATGTAGGTTGAAGAATACAGTCTGCAGTATGGATTTCATCTCAATATAAAGAAAACAAATATCCTCACAACTAGACCAATAAGCAGCATCATGATAAATGGAGAAAAGATTGAAGTTGTCAAAGACTTCACATTACTTTACAATCAACACCAATGGAAGCAGCAATCAAGATATCAGACAACATATTGCATTGGACAAATCTG
>NW_006921653.1:3132434-3148913 GCF_000298275.1 Orycteropus afer afer
ACTGGGCAGGGTTTCATTCTGCTGTACATAGGGTCATTATGATGCAGAGATGATTCAAAGGCATCTAACAATAACAAAATCAATCTGAATAAATTTAAAGGCTTGAAACCATACAAAGTATGTCCAATGACCATAACAGAATTAAATTGGAAATAAAAACCAGGTATCTGGAAAATCCCCACTGATCTGAAAAATGAAAACTATAATTAGTTCTTTGGTCAAAGAAGGACTCTTGAGAAAAATTAGGAAATAGTTTAACTATGTGAAAATGAAAATACAGCATATCAAAATTTCTGGGATGTAGCTAAAGCAGTACATACAGGAAAAATTATAGTAGCAAATTTTTATAAAGAAGTAAGATCATGATCAATAATTTAAGCTTTAATCTTAAGAAACTAGAAAACGAAGAGCAAATTAAAGTCAAAGTAAGTAGAAAGAGGCAGATATTTAAGATAAGACCAGAAATCAATGAAATTGAACACAGAAACACAACATACAAAATTATTAAAACTAATAAACAGTTCTTTGAAAATATCAATAAAATTGATAAACCTCTGTCAGGATTGATAAGGAAAAAAGAGAAGACACAAATTACAAAAATCCAAAATGTAAGAATGGATATTACTATAGACCTACAGAATTAAAAGAATAAAGGAATACTATGAACAAACTGTCCATAAATTTGACAACTTAGATGAAATGAACAAATTCCTTAAAAACCACAAACTAAAATAAAATAAACTTACTTAAGAAGAAATAGATAATATGGATATTTTATATCTACTAAATAAATTGAATTTGTAGTTAAAAACACTCCAACAAAGAAGACACCAAGCCTAGCTGATTTTCCTGACATATTATAAAGAAATTTTAAGGTGGAAATATTGTCAACTATACACAATCTCTTCCAGAAAACAGAAGATAAAAGAACACTTCCCAATGCATTTTATGAGGTCAGCAGAACTCTAATATAAAAATCAGGAAAAGAGAGTACAAGCAAAGAAAAATCTAAGTATATTTCATGATTATAGACACAAAATTCCTCAAATATTGTTAAGTCCAATGCAGCAATATTTATTTTCTTAAAAAAAGTTAAACATCAAAAACAAATGAGATTTGTAAAGCAAATGAAAGTTTAAACATTTGAAAATCAATCCATGTAGTTCACCATATTAGTAGATTAAAAAGAAAAACTTCATTATCGTATCAATAAATGCTTGAAAAACACAAAATGCTACATCTATTCATGATTTACAAAAAAAGAAAAAACACTCAGCAAATTAGGAATAGTAGATGCCTTTAACAAAAAGAAATGTATTCCATTTAGACAGCTGTAAATCTGAGTTCAGAGTGTGGACTTTAGGGAAGGGCTATCTCTGTCAGCTCTGGAAGAAAGTCCTTGTCTCTTTGTGCTTCTACTCCTGGGAGATCTTCACATGGCTTGGCATCTGTCTTCCCCCAACTTTGCTTTCTAACTTGCTTGTTTAATCTTTTTTAAATCTCAGAAAGACTGATTCAAAATAAACCCTACACTAATCCTGCCTCATTAACATAAAAAGACAATCTATTCTCAATTGAGATTATGACCACAGGCATAGAGGTTAGGATTTACAACACATAGTATTGGGGGGACACAATGCAATCCATAACATTCCACCCTTTGACCCCCAGAAATTCCATTCCTTGTCATATGTAAAACACATTCACCCATCTCATTATCCTAAAAGTCTTCACTCAACTCCAAATCCAAAATCTCATCTTCTGAATCATTTAAATCAAATATGGGGGAGACTTTAGGCATATAACAGGACAAAATTCTTCTTCATCTTTGAACTTGTAAAATCTAGACCACAAGTTAACTGTTTCCAAAGTACAGTTGTAGAACAGGTATAAGGTAGAGATTTCCATTACAAACAAGAGAAATTGGAAGGAAAGAAGGGATAATGCGTACTTAGCTAGTCCAATACCCAGCAGAACAAACTACATTAGCTCTCAAGGTTTGAAAATAATCCTCTGTTCTTTGGAACCATCTGCACAATGACCCTGCTCTCCAAACTCTGAGTGTTGGCCACACCTGGATTCTGGGTGGAGGACCCTAAACCCTGCCTTTATCTCCACCTTCCATGAATTCCGTTTTGGGCAGTCCCATTCTCCTAGTTCATCTGAGTGGTGAACTGACACCTTCAGTACCGGTAGGCCCCATTCTTCTGCCATGGGCGTGGAAGCCCTGCCCCCTCAGCTTTTGGCAATGTTCTCACCTTCCTGGAACATCTTAACAGCAACTCCACACTCCAGAACAAAACTGGTGAAGGTCTGACTCTTTAAAACTTAGGAGGCCCGCTTCCTGTGCTCCAACCAACAGTTCTGCAGATGGAGCTGCTCCACGAATGGTCCTTTTCTTATCTTAGAGGACAAAAGACATAGCTCCTTTGTTCTGTTTCCTAACTGTAGCACTCCAAGAGATAGACAGCATTCTTTCCTTTTATTCCTTCTCTGCCCCCTTTAGTATAAGCTGATAGGTTTTCTGCTGTGATCTTTGGTTAGATAAATCAGTCACATCCTTAATACATTTAACAAATATTATGTAGCCATGTCCTTGGTGAAAATTCTAGGAGACGTGTCTTTAATTTATACAACAGAATTTTCCAAAACTTTAAGTTTTGTTTTCATTTTACACAGTTCACTTTTAAGTCCATCTCTTTCCTCTAGCATTTTACTGTAAGCAACAAGAAGAATCCACATGGTCCCTTTAGGACCTTTCTTAGAAATATCCTCAGCCATATATCCAAGTTCATTACTTACAAGTTCTACTTTCCACCATAGGCTTGAACATAATTCAGACAGATTCTTTCCCACTGCATAAAATCCATCACCCTTCCTCCATTGTTCAATCACGTATTCATCATCTTTTAAAGCCTTACCAGAAGCACGTGTAGCATCCACATTTGTAGTAATATTCTGTTGCTAGTACCATAGGTATTCTCTAAGATGATAGAGCCTTTCTCTGTAGATTTCCTCATTACCTTCTGTGCCCTAGTCAGAATTGTCTTCATTATCCATAATTCTACTATCAGTCTTTTCAAGGCAATAATCTAGCTTTTTACTGTTAGATACATTAAAACTCTTCCAGCCTCTACCCATTACTCAATTCCAAAACCACTTCTACATTGTAGGTATTTGTAAATACAGTACTCCACTCCTGGTACCAAATTCTGTCTTAATTATCTAGTGCTGCTATAACAGAATCAGGAGTTCTGGTAGCATAAAGCACTTGACTGCTAACCAGATGGCTGGCAGTTCAAACCCATCAGCCACTCCTCGGAAGGAAGATGAGGCAATCTACTTCCATAGTGATACTGCCTCAGAAACCCAAGGAGGGGTCCGACTTGACGGCACATAACAACAACAACAACAGCTATAACAGAAATACCACAAGTGGATAGCTTGAATAAACAGAAATCTATTTTCTCACAGTTTAGGAAGCTAGAAGTTCAAATTCAGAGTGTGGGCTGTAGGGGAAATCTTTTTTTCTGTCAGCTCTGGAGGAAAGTCCTTTTCTCTTTGAGCTTCTGCTCCTAGGCAATCTTCATGTGCCTTGACATGTGTCATTCCTCATCTCTGTTTCCACACTTGCTTGTTTAATCTTTTACATCTCAAAAGAGATTGACTGGACATGCATCCTACACTAATGCTGCCTCATTAGTATAACAAAAGTAAAACCCATTCCCAAATGGGATTATAACCACAGGCATAAAGCTTATGATTTACACACATATTTTGGAGGGGTCACAACTCAATTCATTAAAAAATCCCAGACATCATAATATTTCATCCATATATCCAACAACGTATCTCTAAAAGATAGAGTCTTTAAAAATACATACTGTTGTATCACCAGGGGAGTGGAGACAAAATGTCAACCTGCTAACATACTCTGCCCAATCCCTCTACAACAAAGACCTGTAAAAACTGAGTGAAGTAGACACAAATAATGATCCTGAAATTCTGATCATCAAATGAGGAGATAAAGAATTAGAGTAAGTGTTGACTGGAAAGGGAGATGGAGTGAGGTCAGTGACTGGGGAGAGAGAAGAGGCTTAGACTTGCCAAAGTGTGGCCATTTTGAATACAGAGGCATCAGACACAGACAAGGAAGATCCACATGGCAATAATAAAGATACAGTGTAGACAGACTGGGAGGAGTTCAAGGTGAGCAAAAGATGTGTGGGATCTGAGACATGAACAAGCAGAGAAGTGAGTCAGAATTAACAGTGGCACAGGGGAACACAGAGAGAAGAGGGAACAAAGAAAGGAAATGGAATAACTCACCACTGGCAGACGCTAGACTATTGGTCTAGGGAACTATGCAAGGGGAAAGGCTTCCATTGCAATGATTGAAGAAACTGGGCTTGGGATGGTCTCTCTTGGTTGATTAAATCTGGGCAAGAGTGTTAGATAAACAGCTGCCTGTGCCCAGAAAGGCACCAGACCCATGCCAATGAATTGAGATTGGAGAGATGCACATCTTCTTTCTGCTAGAGGTAAATACTTTTTCTGTCACCACAAACCCAGTAGCTAGAGAAGCCTCATCCTCACCTGCCCTGATCCCTGGACATCTTCACCATTAGCAGATTGAGTCAGCTGCCCAATGGGCACCTCAGGCCTTTTTAACACTGAAAAAACCTCTTTGCTCCAAAATGTAGCAGTTTCCCTGCTAATAGGGTCAAAACCTCTCCCCACTACCACCACACCAGTGGCTAAAGAAGTCTCACCCAGATCCCACAATTACATACTCTATAATTTAATGACCTGCAGTGTGGTAGTTAAAGTTGTGTGTCAACTTGGCTGGGTCTGGTTTTGAGTGGCTGGGCTGCTGGATGTAATTTTTTTCCCATGAGACTGGTATCAGCTCCATGGTGAAAACTACTATGAGCAGCTGAGTAGCTGTCTTAGGGATGTGGTCTGCTTTAGTATATAAGAAGTGTTGAGAAAGGTCTCTGAGCTCTTAGGCACACTAGGATCCAGCATGTAGCCAAGTCTTCATTCAGCAGCCTGCCATGTTGCTTGCTGATCTTGGGACTGTTTCTGGACTTGAACTAGTGGCCTTCCTTGTTGATTGATAATCTTGTGACTGAGCCATTTTACTTGTCAACCTTGGGTTTGTCAGCCTCAGCAGTCAGTAGATGCCTGAGTGAAGAGATGCCACCAACTTCAGTGGGCCAGGAACAAGAGGCAGAGCTGAAACCCAAGGTTGAAGGGGACTTCACCTAGCTCCCTAGAGCTGGCACTTTGAATTTGGACTTCTAGCCTCCTACACTGTAAGAGAATAAATCCCTGTTTGTTAAAACTGTACATTTGTGGTATTTTCTGTTAGAGCAGCTCTAGAGGACCAAAACACTCAGCAACCCACTCCAAATAGACCCAGGATCTGCATTTCCATTCTTGTGCTTGCAACACTGGGTGATCTTTCTCACACTAAGCACAAGAGGCACACACCTGTAGTATTCTCTATTGAAGATACCCACTTGTGAAAATCTCCTTTCACCTCTGAGGGCACTCACCCCAGTGGATCAGTTTCTACCACAACCCCCTGTTCCCAGGGCTGCCGGCTGACTATAAGTACAAAAGTTTACTTATCTTCCCCTTATTTTTCTCCTTTCCTTTTTACCAACTTTTCTTCCTCTGACCTATGTTCATTTCTCCCTCTTCTAATTATATTTTTACCAATCTTACATCTTACCCTCCTTTTTTTCTCTTTTCCTCTAGTTCTCATTTTTATTCTATCTGTAGTAGTTAATGTTGTGTATCAGCTTGGCTGAGCTGTAGTCCTGAGTGGCTTGGCAGCTGGATATAGTTATTCCTCATGATGAGATGGTAACCATCTCCATGGTGGAATCGCTGTGAACAGCTAAGTTGTTGTCTTCAGGCTATGGCCTGCTTCCAGTATATTAGGAGAAGCTTTGAGAAAGGTCTCCACCTTTTGGCACATCTGGATCTGGCATTTGTCTGAGTCTTCATCTCAGTGGCCTGCCATATGGCCTAAATTAGGGTTGTTCCTGGACTTGAATTAGAAGCTGCTAGGTTGTCTGCTATTCTTGAGACTGTGCCATTTTACCTGTCAATCTTGGGTTAATCAGCTTCAGCAGCCAGCAATTGTGTGAGTCAGAAAAACCCTCTAGCTCTAGTGGGCCTTGGTCAGGAGGCAGAGTTGAAGCTCAAGATTGAGGGGCCTTCACCCATTCCTTACAGCTGGCACTTTCAACTCAGTCTTCTAGCCTCCAAAATCATCAGAGAATAAATTCCTGTATTTTAAAGCCATCCACTTGTAGTATTTCAGTTATAGCAGCACCAGAGAACCAAAACACTGTCTTTTTGCCTTTTTCTTCTCCTCTTCTTCTCCTTGATTTTTTTCCTTGCTCCATGAAACAGAAGAAGGACATCAACTCTCCACTAATCAGACATATCTACTGCACTGGCCACCTCACCCAATGGATAAGAACCACTACTAGCTGCTGTATCACTGGATAAATGACAGACAATGGACAACAATTGCTCATCTCAAGTGCAGCTCCTGTTCACAAATAGAGGCCTGCCCACATTCCCACCAGTTATTCCACCAATATGGAGACAGTTCAGGAGTTCTCAAGTGCTGCCAAGTTGACAAGCAAAGAAGCACACCTGCCCTACACATCTGGATATATCAAAACAAAAAACCGGGGTAAAACAAACCAACATAAAATCAACAAATAAAGACAACAACTTCAAATTGTCTCAAAGACAACAAACAACTTCAATTCCAACAAAGAAATGGGACAGGATTACAGAAGCAAGTGAACAAAACAAAGAACTAGGCAATTTCCCCAAGGAAGAACAGGTAATAGAACTATCTAATTCTTTATTATTTTAGTCTTGATAAGAATTGAATTATGTACATAGGACCTTCTAAGAACTCAAGGAAACCATAAACAAAAGCAAGAAAAGGACAGACAATACCCTTGAGGAATTCAGGAAATTCATAGAAGAGAAAAACAATAATTAAATAGACAATTAGAAATCATTCAAAAAAAAAAAAAAAACAGCAATTAGAAATCCTGAAGATGGATTATGGAGATAACACATTGGAAGGACAAAAGAATAGAACTGATCTGGCTGAAGAATGTATTTTCCAGCTAGAAGACAAATCCATTGATACCAGGTTGTATGAGGAAAAACCACAAAAAAAAAAAAAAAAAAAGAATGATGAAGACCTAAGATTTATATGGAATATGATATCAAAAGAAATAATATATGTCTGGTTGGAATTCCAGAATGAGATGAGGAAAAGAAAATTGTTGAAGACTTGCTCGCAGAAAACTTCCCCAATATCATGAAAGACAAAAGATATCAATCACCAAAGAAGCTCAACGAACCCCACAACAGGATAGACTGAAAGAGAAAGTCATCAAGACATATCACAATCAAACTTTACAAGCCAAACACAAAGAAAGGATCTTGAAAGTAGTTCAGGAAAAATGAAATGTTATTTACAAAGGGCAACAAATAAGACTAAGCACTGATTTCTCAGAAGAAACAATGCAGTCAAGAAGACAATGGGATGACACTGAAGGAAAAGAATTGTCAGCCAAAAATTATATGTCCAGCAAAACTGTCCCTCAATTATGATGTTGAAATCAGGACATTCTTAGATAAGCAGAAGTTAAAGAGATTGGTAAGAAACATACCAATCCTACAAGAAATGCTAAAGGGAGTCCTTCCAATAGAAAACCAACAATAGAAGACAAGATTAAGACACATAACACCACCACCCAGAAACCAACCCAAGAAAAGAATTCTCAAATCTAAAATAAACTTACAAAATGGAAAATAGAGAATAACAGGAGTCAATCTGTAAATGACACCAACTACAAAGGAAATAGAGGGATAAGTGACATATTTATAAAACTTCCAAGTGAATAGGCAATCAGGACATTGTCAATATAGAACAGAGTTTTCTAAACTTAGGAAGGTAAGAATTTACTACAGTGTAAACATGAAGAAAATTAATGAGACTTCCCACCAATAAAAACCAAACCCACTGCCATTGAGTCAATTCTAACCCATGTTGTTCTTGTCGTTGTTATGTGCCATCGAGTCAGAACCCACTCATAATGATTCCTCCTTGGGATTGCTACAGAAGTAGATAGTCCAACCTTCCTTCCAAGGAGTGGCTGGTGGGTTTGAACTGCCAGCCTTCTGGTTAGCAGTCAAGTGCCTTAGGCACTACACTGCCATCTTCGTGGAAGTAGATTGCCCCATCTTCCTTCCATGAAGTACCTGGTGGGTTTTTACTACCAACCTTTGGGTTAGCAGTCAAATGCCTTAAGCACTGCACCATCAGAGCTCCTTCTAACCAAATAAGAAAGAAGAAAATCACAATGACTCAGTAAGCATAAAATCAACAACAAAGAAGAAAAGGGATAGAAAACTTGATAAGAAAATGAACTCAGTACTGAAAAATATTCCAAATAAAGTAACCATCAACATAACAAAAAATACAAAAGTATGACAGCAGTAAATTCATACCTATCATTAATTATGCTGAATACAAATGAATTAAATGCACTAATCAGGAAAAAGAGAGTGGCAGATTGGATACGAAAATAAGACTTATCGATATACTGCCCACAAGACACTCATCTTAGACATAAAGATAAAAAATAAATTAAAAATCAAGGGGTGGAAAAAAAAATACATCAAGTTAATGACAACCAAAAAAAAAGAGCAAGAGTGACAATATTAATTTCTGATAAAATAGACTTCAAGGAGAAAACAAGCACAAGGGACAAAGAAGGATATTATATGTTGATAAATGGGTCAGTAGACCAAGAGGACATTAACAAAAGTGAAAATCTATGCACAAAGTTAAAGAGCTCCAAAATACATAAAGCAAACATTAACTGAAAGAAAGGAGAAATAGACAATTCTTTAACAGAGGCAGCAAAACCAACAGAACCAAGAGACTGGCATGAGACAGATGGTAGGCTTCCTGACCCATGGAGCAAGAAACATGAGTGCCTTTGGGCCTGAGGCTTGCTGGCAGAGTTGGGTGTCTCTCTGAGCATATATTTGCAGAACAAAAAGAGATTTATAACACTTGGCTGAGCAGGACAGAGGCAGAGGCCATAGAGAAACATGCCTATGGAGCAGCTGAGAAAAAGCTGTCCTGATTGGAGAACTGTATCCTGAGTTGTTTCTGATCCTGAATTGTGACTGGCTACTTCTGTAATTTATCATAAGGTCTATAATTTATCATAAGGTCTCAATATAAAGAAAACAAAAATCCTCACAACTGGACCAATGAACAGCATCACAATAAATAGAGAGAAGATTGAGGTTGTCAAAGAATTTACATTGCTTGGTTCTACAATCGATGCCAACAGAAGCAGCACTCAGGGCATTAGACAACGTGTAGCATTGGGAAAGTCAACTGCGAAGGAACTGCATCAAGTGCTGAGGAGCAAGGATATCTCCTTGAGGAGTAAGGTGCGCCTGACATAAGGCATGATATTTCCAATCGCCTCGTATGCATGTGAGAGCTGGACAATGAATAAGGAAGACCAAAGAAGAGTTGATGCTTTTGAGTTGTGGTGCTGGCCAAGAATGCTGAAAGTACCATGGACTGTTAAAAGAACTAACAGATCTGTCCTGGAGGAAGTTCAGCCAGAATGCTCCTTGGAAGCAAGAATGACCAGACTTTGTCTCACCTATTTTGGTCATGTTGTCAGAAGGGACCATTCCCTGGAGAAGGATGTCATGCTTGGTAGGGTGGAGGGTCAACGAAAGAGAGGGAGGCCTTCAACGAGATGGATTGACACGGTGGCTGCGATGATGGGCTCAAGTATAGCAGGGATTGTGGGGCTGGCACGGGATCGGGCAGTGTTTCGTTCTGCTGTGCATGGGGTCGCTATGAGTCGGAAACGACTCGACGGCACTTAACAACAACAACAACAACTTCTGTAATAGACCCTATAATTGTGAGTATCATCTGTGAGCTCCGTGTGGCCATTGCAAAGGATTATTGAATCCAGCGGAGAAGTAGAGAGTGCCATGGGAGGGATGGTTGGTATCAGAATTGGTAAAGAGATTGTTGGGTGGAGGTATGTCTTATGTCAGCCTCATAGGAATGAGTCTTGGGCTGTTGATGTTAATGGGGATTCTCGTTCCTCCTCATTAAGTTAGAGAAGGTCAATCCATGCTGCCCTGTGTTAGGCTGGGTTCCCTAAAGAAGCAAAACCAGTAAAGCTTATAGAGAGAGAGAAAAAAAAATTTATCTTAGGAAAGTGGAGCATACAGTTATAGAGGCTGGCAAGTCCCAAGTTCCTGGATCAATCATCAAGCTAGAGGCTTTTCCCAACTCATGCAGTTGCAAGGGCTGACAAGCTCAAGACTGACAGCTGGTAAAATGGCTGTTGACTTCGGTAGATGATGAATCCAAGATCACCATGCAAAATGGTGGATTGTTCACTCACAGGACAGTTTTAGGCAACACAAGATCCAGATCCATAGAAGGTTTCTGAATTTTCCAAGGATGTCTATATAAATATATTTTAAGCAGGCCACACACATCCCTTTCAACTGACTGGCTGTTCAAAGCATATACATTAGATCTCATTATGGGAATAACCACATCACAACTGCTTAAACCACTCAGCATTGTGGTCTAGACAAGTTGACATACAACCCCAGCTACCACAGACCACTCCTTGTCAACTTGGCAGTTGTGCACATCTCCTTAACCACATACAATCTTTAAATTAGGACAATTATAAAGTCATAGTTGCATCTAACATGATCCAACTAACATGCATTCAACCAAAAACACATTAACCCTGTTTACATTTTATAGTTCATAACAGAAGAAAACAAAAATATTTGATGCACACATACAATAAAGAAATATAACAATCAGAGTCCTCATTTCCGCAACTGGTCAGGTGATCTTAGCTGGTATTCAGGATCACCTTCTTTCACCACCAATTCCATATTTCCCTTACCTTCAGCAAGCACCTCATCTTGTCATGATTCTTTGTCTGGTGGGGTGACCCAAATCTTCATTCCTGAAGGGTCTGGGACATTAGTAGTCATATCAGAACTGGGTTGCTGCAGTTCTTCATTGACTTTAATTACAGGGCATGGTAGTACTAAGACACAGCCTAAAGAATCTCCTGTGTTCCAGAAATATTATTCTTTACCTCCATTTTGCAATATTAATCCAATTTCCCCTTGGTAATCAAGACCTATCACACCAGAAAACACAGTAAGCTGCTTCTTTTCTTGTTGATCCAAAGGCATCAGGAGGCCAAAATGGCTGGGTGGCATTCTTAACCTCCAGTTCAATGCAATCAGCATTGTGTTGGCAGGTAACAGTGTTCCTCTCCTTGGAACTAAGACCTCTAGACTTACAGAGCATAGGGTCTCAGGGAGAGAAAGCAAAATTTTTGAGTGGGTCACTAGGGGTAATAGTGAATGGTATCACTCCTTTTTCACCACTTGGTTCCTAGGCCTGTGAATCCTGGCTATTGGAGAAATAGCACCATATATTGAATGCTGGTTTAAAGCATTTATGGCTTCCTGGAAAACATTACCCTAACTCTGTGTGGTATTGCCACCTAGCTGGTGCTGTAATTATGTTTTTAATAGGCAATTCCATCGTTCTATCAAGCCAGTTGCATCAGAATGATGGGGAACATGGTAAGATAAGTGAGTTCCATGACCATAGGCCCATTGCCACACTTCATTTGCTGTGAAGTGAGTCCTTTGATCTGAGGCAATGCTGTGTGGAATACCATAATGGTGGATAAGGCATTTTGTAAGTCCACGGATGGGGATGGTAGTTTTGCAGAAGCATTGCATGCAGGGAAGGCAAATCCATATCTAGAGTAAGTATCTATTCCAAAGACATTTAAGAGCAAAATACTGTCCTTTCCATGATGGAAATTGTCCAATGTAAACAACTTGCCACCAGGTTGCTGGCTGCTCACCCCAAGGAATGGTTCCATGTTGCAGACTCAGTGTTGGTCTCTGCTGCTGGCAAATTGGGCACTCAGAAGTAGCTGTACCCAAGTCAGCCTTAGTAAGTGGAAGTTCATGTTGTTGAGCCCACTCAACCTTCATCCCCACCACCATGGCCACTTTGTTTGTGAGCCCATTGGGAAATGACAGGTGGAAAAGGATGACCATAGAATGTATCATCCTATCTATCTGATTGTTAAAGTCCTCCTCTGCTGAGGTCATCTTTTGGTGAGTATTCACATGAGACACAAATATGTTTACTTCTTCAGCCCATTCAGAGACATCTATCCACATAACTCTTCCCCATACCTCCTTGTCACCAATTTTCCAATCATGCTCCTTCCAAGTCCCAGACCATCCAGCCAAACCATTGGCCACAGCCCATGAATCAGTATACATTCATACATCTGGCCATTTCTCCTTCCACGCAAAGTGAACAACTAGATACATGGCCCAAAGTTCTGCCCATTGGGAGGATTTCCCTTCACTGCTGTCCTTCAGGAAAGTCTCAGGAAGTGGCTTCAGTGCCACTGCTGTCCACTTTTGAGTGGTGCCTGCATATCATGCAGAACCATCTGTAAACCAGGCATGAGTTTTCTTTTCCTCAGTCAACTGATCATAAGGAACTCCCCATGAGGCCATAGGTACAGACTGGGAGAGGGAAGATAATGTGACTGGAATGGAGACTATAGGCATTTGTGCCACTTCCTCATACAACTTACTTGTGCCTTCAGGTCCTGCTTGAACCTGATCTCTTATATACCACTTCCATTTAATGATAGAGTGCTACTTTGCACATCCAACTTTATGACTTTGTGAGTCTGATAACACCCAGTTCATGATGGGCAGCTCAGTCCTCTTGATGACTTGGTAGCTCATAGTTAGGCATTCAGTTTCTACTAAGGCCCAGTAATAAGCCAAAAGCTGTTTCTCAAAAGGAAAGTAGTTTTCTGCAGAGGATGGCAGAGCTTTGCTCCAAAATCATAAGGGTCTGCACTAGTACGGGCCTGCCAAAGACTCCAAACACATCTCTATCTGCTACTGACACTGGATCAGCTGCATCATATAGCCCAAGTGACAGAGTGGCTTGGATAGTAGCATGAACCTTTTGCAGGGCCTTCTAGTGTTCTGTACCCCACTCAAAACTAGCAGCTTGTTAAGTCACTTGATAAATATGCTGAAGCAACACACCCAAATGAGGGATACGTTGCCTCCAAAATCCAAAGAGACCCACCAGACATTGTGCCTCCTTTTTAGTTGTCGGGGAAGCCAGATGCAATAACTTATCCTTCACTTGAATAGAAATATCTCGACATGCCCCACACCACTGGACCCCTAGAAATTTTACTGAGTTGGAAGTTGCCTAAATTTTTGTCAGGTTAATTTCCTACCCTCTAGAATCCAGATGTCTCACCAATAAACCTAGAATCATTGATACTTTTTCCTTACTAGGTCCAATCAGCATAATGTCATCAATATAATGGACTAGTGTGGTATTTTATGGAAGGGAAAGACAATCAAGATCTCTACAGACCTAATTATGACAGTGCTGGAAAGTTGATATACCCCTGCTGTAGCACTGTGGAAGTACATTCCTGTCCTTGCCAGCTGAAGGCAAACTGCTTCTGATGATCCTTCAAAATTGGTATTGAGAAAAGTCATTGGCCAGATCAATAGCTATATACCAGGTACCAGGAGATGTATTTATTTGCTCAAGCAATGAAACCACATCTGGAATACCAACTGCAATTAGAGTCACCACCTGATTAAGTTTATGATAATCCATTGTCATTCTCCAAGATCCATCTGTTTTTTGCACAGGGTAAATAGGTGAGTTAAATGGGCATGTAGTGGGAATCACCATCCCTGCATCCTTCATGCCCTTGATGGTGGCAGTTATCTCTGCAATCCCTCCAGGGATGCAGTATTGCTTTTGGCTTACTGTTTTTCTAGTAGAGGCAGTTCTAGTGGCTTCCACTTGGCTTTTCCTACCATAATAGCCCTTACTCCACATGTCAGGGACGCAATGTGGGAGTTCTACCAATTTCTGAGTGTATCTATTCCCAATTATGCATTCTGGAACTGGGGAAATCACTACAGGATGGTTTTGGGGATCCATTGGACTCACTGTGGGATGGACCTGAGCTAAAACCCCATAAATAACTTGACCTCCATAAGCCCCCACTCTGACGAGTGGCTCACAGTGATGTTTTGGATCTCCTGGAATTAGTGTCAATTCAGAGCCAGTATCCAATAATCTGCCAAAATGTATGATTATTTCCTTTTCCCCAGTGAATAGTTACTCTCATAAAAGGCCTCAGATCCCTTTGGGAAAAGATGGGAGAAAGGTCAATATTATGCTTTTGGCAATGTAGTAGGATCCTTCCTCAAGGGGACTTGGCCTCCCCCTCATTCAAGGGATTGTGGGTCTATAAAGAGACTCAAGTCTGGGTATTGATTGAGGGGCCATGACTTTATTTCTAGTGATTCAATCTTGATTGCTGCTCACGTGACCTAGAATTCTTCTATCTTCACAGATCAAGTAAATATTTAATAGGGTTACCATGTATTTCACTCCTAGGAACACCGTGACTAAGTAGTCAATGCCATAAATCCATAAGAGTCAGAGTATTCTGATCATTGCTTTGACTGCTGTCTATTATGATAAACACACCCACCTTGTCTTTGTCAATTAACTGCTGCCACTTGGCCCCTACCACCATGGGGTCCAAGCAGCCCCATTGTAGTTAAGTGTCTTAATTAAATTAGGGCAGTGCCCAAGTTCCCACTGTCAAATCCAGTTTACATACAATAGCAATCACAGCAGTCTTCAAGGACTCTGGTTCTCCTTTCACAAATTTGTTCCTTATTGTAGTAGTAAAAGGTGTGTCCTCTGGGTCTACATTTCTGAGTCTATGGGTCTAATCTGATAAATCCATTCTAACATGTAAGTTTCCCTAAACCTTTAGATAGCTTCTTCTGCATTATACCACGGCAGGTCTGATACTTCAACCTGACTTGATGTAGGCCATCTCATAATACATGCTTCAGTAAGCCAGCCAATAAACAATTAGATCCTTTCCTAACCTCTCAAACTGAAATACTGAATGAAGAATCTGTGCTTAGTGGGCCCAAATCAATAAATTCAGATGGATCCAAGGATACATTCCTTGCACCATTATCCCACACCCTCAGTAGCCATCCCCATACATATTCTCCACATTTCTGTCTGTACATGTTAGCAACATCAAGCAAATCTTTTCAGGGATAATGTACCTCTTCCTAGGTCACAATTTGTACCTCACCTTTTGGAGCTTATTTGGGCTTAAGTCTAGTTATAGGTCTAGAAGTAACAATTGGTGGTTGGGGCAGTTCCTGAAAACATTCAGCAATTTCTTCCATGGCATCTACCTCAGGCAATGACTTGGCAGGAACAGTCAGGTTAATCCCATCAAATGGAGGGGGGAGGGATGATGGTTTTATAGTAATCTCTTCAGATGAGGGGGACGGTCCTGTTGGCAGGAGGGATTCAACAGAATTTAGGGGCTCCATCTCCCCATCTTCCTGACTGTCTGGCCATATGTCCCCATCCCAAGTTTCAGGATCCTTTTTCTTCCCAATCAATGCCTTGATTTTAGTTCCAGACACTATTCTGAGTTGGCAATTCAATTGGCATTGTACTTCAACCACCCTTACAAAAAGACTCTGGGTTTGGTTTTTGGCAATATCACCTCTGTTCCTAGAAGAAATAAGCCTTTCTGTTAGGGTGCAATTGGAAACACTGAGGTTTTTTACACTTGAGATTTGACTTAGGAGCCCTAAACTCATCTTGCTCTTTCACCAGTTTGTCTAGTGTAAGTAGGACCAACCAATCAGCTTCCTTATACTCCTCATGCTGACAAAATTGCAGAAAAGTATCAAATGTGCAATCACCCAGAGCCTCACTTCTCAAAAAATATTTGATCTATTGGTGGTGTTATTTTACATGTGTAAATACATTACATACTAATGTTGCCACCTCATGCCACATATTAGCAGGGCCCTCTTTACTAGTGGAGGTAGAGTCACCATTGCCTTTACAATTAATCAAATTGAATAACTAAAACAGAATCGGTGAGAACCAATTTAGGAAACTCATGTTTATGATTTTGTCTCTCTAGAACCACTCTCAGTACCAAATGTATCAGGCTGGGTTCTCTAGAGAAGCAAAACTAGTAAAGCTTATATATAGAGATAGATTTATTGTAGGAAAATAGATCACACAATTATAGAGGCTGGCAAATCCCAAGTTTCTGCATCAAATATTAAGCCAGAGGCTTTTCCTGATTCACGCAGCAGCAAGGTCTGACAAGTTCAAGTAAAATAGTTGTTGACTTCAGCAGATGACGAATCCAAGATCACCAGGAAAATGGTGCATTGTTTGCTTAC
>NW_006921653.1:3155839-3166405 GCF_000298275.1 Orycteropus afer afer
CTGTGTCTGTGTTAATTGGTTTCCCTTTTCTTTGTTGAAGAGGGTCTGTGCAATCCTTCTGCCTAGTCCGCCATCTTGCCCCGCCTCTCCCACATGTGCTTTTGCAATAACATTTTGAAGAATAGGAATTCTAGAACACTTAATTGTGCAAATGCAGAAACTGTCCAGAGACCAAGAGGCATTCATTTGGACAGAACAAGAGGTGTGTTTAAATAAGATGTGTGGTTTAAAATTGGGAAAATTATGCATTGGAGTTTTATCCTTTCGCCATATTTATTCAATCTGTATGCTGAGCATGTAATCTGAGAAGCTGGACTATATGAAGAATTGAGCATCAGGATTGGAGAAATATTCATTAACAGCCCACAATATGTAGATGACACAAATTTCCTGGATAAAAGTGAAGAGGACCTGAAGCACATGATGATTAAGATCAACCCCTACAGCCTTGAATATGGATTACACCTCAACATTCAAAAATCCTCACAACTGGACCAACAAGCAACATCATGGTAAGTGGAGGAAAAAAAATAGTAATTGTCAGAGATTTCATTTTACTTGGATACATAATCAATGCCCATGGAAGCTGTTGTTGTTGTTGTTATGTGCCGTCGAGTCAAACCTGACTCATAGCGACCCCTCCTTGGGTTTCCGAGGCAGTATCACTACGGAAGTAGGATTGCCCAACCTTTCTTCCGAGGAGTGGCTGGTGGGTTTGAACTGCCAGCCGTCTGGTTAGCAGGCAAATGTCTTAACCACTATGCTACCAGAGCCCATGAAAGCAGCAGTTAAGAAATCAAATGACATATTGCATTGTGCAAATCTGCTGCAAGAAAATCTCTTTACAGTGTCAAAAAGAAAAGATGTCACTTTGAAGGTGAACCTGACCCAAGCCATGGGAGTTTCAATAGCATGATATGCATGTGAAAGGAAGAGCAAAAAGAATAGTTGTTTTTGAATTATGGTGTTGGTGAAGAATATTGAATATACCATTGGCTTCCAGAAGAATGGACAAATCTGTCTTGGAAGAAGTACAGCCAGAATGCTTCTTACTTTATGGACATGTTATCAGGAGGGACCAGTTCCTAGAGAAGGACATCATGCTTGGAAAAATAGAGGGTCTGCATAAAGAGTAAGGTCCTCAATGAGATGTATGGACACAGTGGCTGTAACAACGGGCTCAAACACAGCAATGATTTTAAGGATGGTGCAGGATCAGGCAGTGTTTCATTCTGTTGTACCTAGGGTCACTATGAGTTGGAGCAGACTCAAAGCACCTAACAACATGACTGTGGTTTTAATCCCATTTGGGAATGGGTTGTATTTGTTATGTTAATCAGGCAGGATTACTGCAGGGTGAGGCACTCTGGTGGCTGGTGTAGTGCCTAAGGCATTTGACTGCTAACCAGAAGGCTGGCCATTCAAACCCACCAGCCACTCCTCGGAAGGAAGATGGGGCAATCTACTTCCGTAGTGATAACGCCTCGGAAACCCAAGGAGGGGTCGCTATGAGTTTAAAGTTTGGCTTTTTTTCATTTTTAATGTAGGGTATGTCTTGAGTGAATCTCTTTTAATATTCAAGGAAAAAAAAAAAAAGAAGATTAAACTAGCAAGCAGAGGAGAGATGACTTAAGATAAAAGGGAAGACACATGGAAATCTCCAAGGAACCAAGATTCAAAAGATGAAGAAACATGGACATCCCCCAGAGCTGACATGAAAGAAAGGCTTCTCTAGAACTGGCACCATGAATTCAGATTTCTAGCCTCCTAAACTGTGAGGGAATAAATTTCTGTTTATTAAAGCCAACCACTTGTGATATTCTTGTTATAGTAGCAGTAAGTAACTAAGGCATTATTTAAGTGTTTCTCGAAAAATAACTCGCTGCCATCCAGTCATATGCTACTCATAGTGACCCCTCCTTGGTTTTCCGAGGTGGTATCACTATAGAAGGAGATAGCCCAACCTTCCTTCCGAAGAGTGACTGGTGGGTTTGAACCGCTAGCCTTCTGGTTTACAGACAAATGCCTCGGGCACTATGCCACCAGAACTCCTATTTAAGTGTTTATTCATAATCCCCAAAATACAGGAACAACACAAATATTCTTCAACTGGTGGAATGAATAAACTAACTATGGTGCATTCACATAATAGGTTATTTTTCAGCAATTAAAAGGAACAAATTATAAATTAAAAGGAAAAAATTAACAAATACATCGATGAGTCCCGAATCCATTATGCTGAGTAACAGATCAAGACTCAAAACGCTCTAATCTACATTTAACTGACTTTTGTGTGCAGTGTTACATTGTTGTCAGGTGCCGTTGGGTCAGCTCCCACTCATAGCAACCTTATGGTACAACAGAAGGAAACACTGCCCAGTCCTGCGCCAGCCTCATGATCCTGGCTGTAGCTAAGGCCATCGTTACAGTCACTGTGTCAATCCATCTCGTTGAGGGTCTTCCCCTTTCTCCTTGACCCTCCACTTTACCGAGCATGATTTCCTTCTTCAAAGAATGGTCCCTCCTGACAACATGATGAAAGTAGGTGAGACGAAGTCTGGCCATTCTCGCTTCCAAGGAGCATTACGGAAACAGCTCCTTATCATGTCCTCTCAGACTTTGCATTGATGAACAGATTTTAATTTAACATGTGAAGGCAGTAGATGGAGTATATGTATTTACTTTCTCTGCCTCATTGGCTTCCATTAAAATCACAATAAAGAGATTTCTAAAAAGACATATCCAGAGACAGAGAGAAAATGAATGGGCGCTCTAGTGGAGAATGTTGTGCCTAAGGCATTTGACTGCTAACCAGAAAGCTGGCAGTTCAAACCCACCAGCCACTCCTCAGAAGGAAGATTGGGCAATCTACTTCTGTAGAGATATTGCTTCGGAAACCCAAGTAGGGGTTACTATGAATCGAACCAACTTGACGGCAGTGAGTTTGGTTTGGTTTTTGGTCTTCTAGGACAGATCTTCCAGGACTGTATTATGTAGAGATCAAATTTTATATTTTCTATATAACTAAGTAACTGCACAGACACTTTATTGAAAAATCTATCAATGCTAGAAATGTGTTAAATCAAGTTTCCATATTACTTCAGTTTATTACGGGAAATCTATTATTATTTCTACAGACTGGTTGTTTGCACTTGAATCAGAATTACACTATTTACTGCTGATTTCTATTTATGTACACTTTTATAAATACATTAAAATCAAATTTCATACTTTTTCCATGAAGTTTTATACATTTTTTTTATTTTTTATTAGTTATTTATATACTTGATGTATTATATGTATCAAAACCCAAACTTGTTGCTGTTGAGTTGATTCAGACTCATAGGGACCCTATAGGACAGAGTAGAACTGCTGCACAGGGTTTCCAAGACTAAAAGTCTTTAGGGAAGCAGACTTCCATATGGTTCTCCCACGGAGTGGCTTGTGGTTTTGATGAACAAGTGACCTTTTCGTTAGCAGCCAAGCTCTTAACCACTGTGCCAAATAATTCTTACCTTTTAAGAATCAAATTTCTAAAATGATTTTTCAAAAGGTATAGAAAATGATTCTTCCTCACATATTAATTTTACATTCAGCAAAGTTGCTAAACAATGATTAATTCTAGTAATTTATTTTATTTTAGAAGTAGACAATGTTATAACTTGAGAATAATGAAGATTTTTTTTTTCCCTTCCCAAACTCTGTCTCTGTCTCTCTGTCTTGCTCTCTCTCATTATATATATATTTTTTTCTGCAGTGGCAAGTAATTTCAATAAATATTGAACAAAAATGAAAACAATGAATACTGTTGCTTTGTTTCTGATTTTAAAGGGAAAGCTTTCAACATTCTACCATCAAGTAAGATGTGTACTATAGATTTTTTGTGGATGTGCTTTATTGAGGTAAAGAACTTCTTTTATTTCTAGCTTATTAAGATTTTTTTTCCAATTAATGACTGATGATTGAATTTTTTTATTTTTTATTGTTGTTGAGAATATATACAGCAGAACATACACCAATTAAACAACTTCTACATGTATAATTCAGTGACATTTATTATATTTTTCAAGTTGTGCAACTATTCTCACCTTCCTTTACCAAATTATTCCTCCATTATACAGTTGGGCAATCTACTTCCGTAGTGATACCGCCTTGAAAACCCAAGGAGGGGTCGCTATGAGTCTGGCTTAGCTCCACGACAGTGAGTTTGGTTTTGGTTTGGTTATTAACATGAACTCACTGCCCCCCAAGTTTCCTATCTAATCTTTCAAGTTGCTATTGTCCATTTGACCCTATGTTGATAGATCTTAAATGAGTACAATGTTCAAGGTAGACATTCTTTTCTGCTTAAGCTAAATTATTGTTTGGTTTTAAGAAGACTTTGGTGGATATTTTTGGTTTAAGGTTAAAGATTATCTCAGGGCAATAGTTTCAGGGCTTCATTGAGCCTCTGTGACTTCAGAAATTATGGACTCCATGAGAATTGGAAATTCTGTTGTTTATTTCCCCCCTTGTGATCAAAGACTCCTCTATAGAATCTTTGATCAAAACGGTCAGTAATGGTAGCCAGTTGTGATCTCATGGCGAAGGAGGCAGCTGTTCATGCAGGCAATTAGTCACACATTCATTTCCTCCTCCTATTCCTGACTTTCCTTCTTCCTCTGCTGCTCTAGGCAAAGAGAAACCAATTGTACCTTATATGGCTGCTTGAAGCTTTTAAGACCCCAGGCACTATACAACAAACTAGGAGGGAGAATGTTGTTGTTGTTGTTCTTGTTGTTGTGTGCCATTGAGTCATCTCCAACTCATAGCAACCTCTCCTTGGGTTTCCAAGGCAGTATCACTACCAAAGTAGATCACCCAATCTTCCTTCAGAGGAATAGCTGATGGGTTTGTAGGCCAATTAACTGGTATGTCCCATGAAAACACCATCTTAAACCTCCAACCAAGGAACCAAGTTTCTGAAGAGTTTGGTTGTTCATAAACAGCCTTAACAGGTTTTTTTTTTACCTATTAAGATGACTATATTAATTTTTTCTCTGTTTCATCTTATATTTTTATATCTTTAATCTGTTATTTCAAGGTTAAAACTTTATAAAATATTTGTATAATTTTCCCTGATTTTTACACACTTTGAAAGATTGTTTAGGACCAGAATTATTTTTTTCTGATAAAAACATCAGGGTCTGATATTTTCTTTTGTGAGAATTTTACAATTAAGTGCATTTTTAAAATGGTACTGACATTATTTAGTGTTTCTATTTCCCTCTAATCATCTCCATTTAGCAGAGAGAGTGATCTTTTAAAAAACACATATCAATTTTGTCTCTTCTTCACTTACACCTCTCAATGGATTCCCATTGCCCTCAGACTAAAGGACCAGCTCCTTATCATGTCCTCCTAGTCTTTGCATGACTTGCCTCTGTCCACCTTGCTGAAGGGATCTTCTGCTACTCACACTCCCCTCCACCACTCTAACTCCTACTACAATTGCTTTCTATCGATTCTTGGGACACTCCAAGCTCTTTCCTGCTCCAGGAGCTGTGAACTTACTGAAATTTCTTCTAGAATATCCTTCTTTTAGATTTTCATGTGTCTAGATCTTTCTCAGTGTTAAGTGCCAGCTCATCAAAGAGAATATCCAGAGCAGTTACTGAATCTGAACCATATTCCACAGGTCATTCTCTATCCTCATCCAATTAACTGGTATGTCTCATGAAAACACTACTCATTTTTTTTTATTTATTTTACTTTATTTCATTTATTGCCCAACTCCTCCACTTGTATACAAGCTTATCAAAGAAAGAAGTACATCAGTGCTTTTCACCCCTGTGTTACAGTGCCCAGCACATTGCTTGAAGAGGATACAAATTACATGCAATATTTAAAAGCAAATGGGACTGTTTCCAGACTGTGAAACCACACCATAGATGTGTTTTCCATATTCCATCATGTTGTCAGGAAGTGACATATTTATGAGCTATATTTTTGGAGTTCTCAGACCCCAGTAAAACTTCTTGGTCTTAACAAGTAAGGTTTTGTTCTGTGTTTTTCTTTTAGTGGAGGACAGAACACTTTTCATGTTCAACCGTAGTACTGGTTGTTGAACTTACACCATGAAATTAGTCTGTAATTTCTTGTACTGTATTTGTTATCTGTTAAATAGGGGGTTGAGTTTTTAAATATTGAGCAGTCAGTGCTTATTTTGACTCAGATTTAAACCTATAACAGGGTAGAAACTAAATTAAAATACATTAAAAACTTTCTGTTTTCAAATTAACCAGAAAGAAAAATTGGTTTGCAATATGTGTAGGAGTCACTCAAAGTTTCCAACATTTTTTTTTTTTTTTAATTAAGACTTGGGATAGAGAATCTTCCTGGCTAGGGATTACCAACATCCTGCTTTCCTTCTAGTATTGTATTTACTTCATATACAGACAGTTTCCAGGTTCAAAACAACATCTGTTCCCACGTATGTCTTTAAGTCAAATTTGTAGTAAGTTGGAACAGGTGCATATGGTTGTTATTTAGCCTCTGGTGGTGTAGTGCCTAAGGCATTTGAATACTAACCAGAAAGCTGATAGTTCAAACCCACCAGCCACTCCTTGGAAGGAACTTTGGGCAATCTACTTCCATAGTGATATCGCCTTGGAAATCCAAGGAGGGGTTACTATGAGTTGGTTCCGTCTCAATGGCAGTTTTTTTTGTTTGTTTGTTTTGGTGCAAGAAAAGGACACTATGAGTTGGAATTGACTGCAGGGCAGTGGGTTTGGTTTTTTGTTAGTGCAACAAAGCCATTTCAGTGATTTCAATGCTACACATGCAACAAGTGAAGGTCATTAGATGAAGAGTTTGTTGCAGGTGGGGGTTAGTGCAACTGGTTCAAAGTAAGGACAATTTATTTAACATTAAAGAGCAAGTATGGTTTGTCTATAAGTTGGACGTTTGTAACCCAGGGATTTACAGTGCAAGAAAGAAAAGTGATTTCTGTGACCTCTTTCAATTTAAGCAACTAGGAATTCTTTAATCTGGACTACTTGATGTAGAAAAGTTTAGCTGCTATACATTATCAGGCATGACTTTCTTAGCTTAAATAAGGTTCAAACAAAAAATAAGGCATGTCAAATATTAAACTATATTTGCCTGAGAGTTCAGGTTTTAAGAAGTTTTAAGGAATTAAAATTCATCTTCTTAAATATTTGATGAGTCTTACTCCTACTCCTCTATAGGAGCTCTGGTAGCATAGTGCCTAAGGCACTTGACTGCTCACCAGAAGGCTGGCGGTTCAAACCCACCAGCCACTCCTTGGAAGGAAGGTTGGGCAATCCTGCTTCCGTAGTGATACTGCCTCAGAAACCCAAGGAGGGGTCACTCTGAGTCAGGGCCGACTCCACGTCAAACAACAACAACAACAACATTCCTCTATATGAATTTATTTTAATATGAAAGGTCTTTTTTCTCTCTCTTCCCAAACTCTCCATGACGTCATCCCAACCCTTAAACCTTTCCTCCCATATGACACTCTTTCCAAATGCCTAAGGATGCCTCTTGGCCGTGCCTTTATCTTTTAGGCTTTGTCCTTCTTTTCAAATGAAAAATGATTTATTTTTATAGAGCACTGGAATTTAATTAAGTCTTCCTCTCATGGTCAGCAGTTAATCTTTCTTTCCTAAATACAAAATTCCAAAAAGGAAAAGGGCATTTACATGTGAACTACAGAGTTTTCTTTGTATGCCTAGTTAGGCATCCTTGAATGCTGTATCAGAATTTTGATATGCTGGAACATGTCACTGTGATATTCTGGCAAGATGTTCATGAGAAATATTCCCATTGCATCTCATGGTCCATCCAGAAAGTGACTTTTAACTATTAAAGAAAAATTTCTTGAAGCATGTCTGGCCATTTAGTCCTGGATTTTGAAGTGAAAAAGAAAAAAACTTCTCATACTAGTCAAAATGTTTTTTTATATTTAAGTGTTAGAGCAAAGTTTAATGTGTGTAAAAATGGCATGGGGGCAGCATCTGACCTCCTCTAACATCACAAGAAGAGTAAAGGATCAAGATCAACAGCCCAAGGCTGATTCTTATGAGGTAGAAGTCAGATATTTAGCACTGCTGATAAATTACCAGAAGCATCCCACTCTGTCAGTAAGTTTTGGCCCGAAAGCACTCCCCATTCTTGCTCTGTGGGCCAGGAAGGCCACTGCTATCTTGTGCTAGTCTCTTGGTTCTGCTGCCTCTGTCGCTGCCATTTCTCTGCCACTGCTTCTTGTGGTTTCACATTGTCTTCAGTTTCAAAGCACTCTGTCTCCTGGATCAAGGAGGTTCAGTGCAGGGATCTTGGGTCCAAAGGATAAGCTCTACTCCTGGCTCTTCTTTCTTGATGGTAGTGAGATCCCCCACCCCTTTCTACCTCTGGGATGCTCATTTAAACCTAGCAGAATGGCATAACTGATCAATCTTCATGTTAGAATTCCATGCACATTATTTCTATGGTCCCACCCCCACAAGAGTTCCATGAACCTTACTTACATTACTAACAAGCTACCCAATCCCCTTGGTGGGCCACAAGCATCTCATGTTTTCACAGTCCCACTCAGTTATCCAGTGGGAGTCACAAAGACCATGGCTACAAGAGCCATATTAAGCAACTCATTGCACAGCAATGTGTCACTGAGTACAGCTCATGTCTTCATGACAAAGGACACAGTGGGAATGCTAACTTTAAAGCATGTTCTCATACTCATTGCTATGCTTCAGCCCATTGTTGCAGCCACTGTGCCAATCCATCTCATTGAGGGTCTGCCTCTTTTTCACTGACCCTCTGCTTTATCAAGTCCGTCTCTAGAGACTTGTCCCTCCTAATAACATGACCAAAGTATAAGAGATGAAGTCTTGACATCCTCTCTTCTAGGAGCATTCCAGCTGTAATTCTTCCAAGAAAAAATTGTTCATTGTGCCAGCAGTCCATGGTATATTCAATATTCTTCACCAGCACCATAATTCAAATTCATCAATTATTCTTCAATCTTCCTTATTCATTTCCCAGCTTTCACATGCATATGAGAAAAAATATCATGGCTAGGGTCAGGTGACATTTGTGCTCTTTAACACTTTAAGGAGGTCTTTTTGGCAGATTTGCCCAGTGCAACATATCATCTGAATTCTTGACTGCTGTTTCCATGTACATTGATTATGGCAACAAGTAAAATGAAATCTTTGACAATTTCAATTTTTTTCCACTTATCCTGATGTTGCTTATTGGTCTAATGTGAGAATTTTTGCTTTTTTATGTTGACATTTAATCCATATTGACACCTGTAGTCCTTGAACTTGATCAGTAAGTGCTTCAAGTCTTCTTCACTCTCTTCTTCACAGCAAGCAAGGTGTGTCTTCCACACATCTTAGATTGTTAAAGAATCATCTCCGATACTGGTGCTGTGTACTTCATATAGTCCAGCTTCGCAGATTATGCGCTCAGCATACAGATTGAAAAAGTGGTGAAAAGATACAACTCTGGCAAACACCATTCCTGATTTCAACAATGCAGTATCTCCTTGGTTCTTCCTTTTGGTTTTCTAACTCTCGGCCTTTGTACATTTCATCATAATAGTTTATTTTCTTAAATTGATCTTCAAAATTGTGTGTTCAGCTCTTTTACTTCATCATTTCTTCCATTAGCTTTAGCTACTCTCCATTCAAGAGCAAGTTTCAGAGTCTCTTCTGACATTCATTTCCTTTCTTCTCTATCTTTTTAATGACATTTTGTTTTCTTCATATATGATGTCCTTGATGTCATCCCACAATTCATCTGGTCTTTGATCACTGGTATTCAATTCATCAATTCTGTTTTTTACCTGGTCTTTAAATCCAGATGGAACAAACTCAAGGTTGTATTTTGGCACTCATGGACTTGTTTTTAATTTTCTTCAGCTTCACATTGAACTTGCATATGAGCAATTGATGGTCTGTTCCACAGTTGGCCCCTTACTGATGATATTGAGTTTCTCCATTATCTCTTTCCACAATGTAGTCTATTTTATTCCTCTGTGTTCCATCCAGTGAGGTCCATGTGTATGGTAGTTAAAGTTACGTGTCAACTTGGCTGGGCCTGGTATTGAGTGGCTGGGCAGCTAGATATAGTTATTCCCCTTAGTGAGACTGGTAATCAAGACCACTGTGGAATCTACTAGAGCAGCTGAATAGCTACCTTAGGTGTGGTGTGCTTCCAATATATAAGAAGAAGCATTCAGAAAGGTCTCTGTGGCTTTTTGGCATACTTGGACCCTGCATGTAGCTAAGTCTTCATTTAGCAGCCTGCCATGTTTCCTGGCAATCTTGGCACTGTCTCTGGACTTAAACTAGTGGCCTTCTGTGTTGTGTGGTAATATTTGGAGTGCCCCAGGGTTACAGGTGAGGAGAGACAACTCAGGGACGCCCAAAGTAGCAGGCGGGAAGAGCAGGAAAAAGGGGATTAAAAGCCAGGAAGCCAGAGAGAAGAGCAATCAGCCAAAGGGATTAGGTGAGGAGAGGAAACTCAGGCCTGCCCAGAGTAGCAGGCCGGAAG
>NW_006921653.1:3169660-3172129 GCF_000298275.1 Orycteropus afer afer
CATTCCCTGGAGAAGGATGTCATGCTTGGTAGGGTGGAGGGTCGACGAAAGAGGGGGAGGCCTTCAACAAGATGGATTGACACAGTGGCTGCGATGATGGGCTCAAGTATAGCAGGGATTGTGGGGTTGGCACGGGATCGGGCAGTGTTTCGTTCTGCTGTGCATGGCGTCACTATGAGTTGGAAACGACTTGACGGCACTTAACAACAACAACAACAACATTTTATTTGAAGTCTTTGGGCTTGTGAGCCTCAGCACCCAGCAGCTGCCTGAGTGAAGAAACACTTCTGGCTCTAGTGGGCTCAGAGTAAGAGGCAGAGCTAAAGCCCAAGGTCAAGGGGCTTTCACCCAGCTGCTAGAGCTGGCAATATGAACTCAGACTTCTATCCTCCTAAATAGTAAGAGAATAAATCCCTCTTTGTTCAAGCCATTCCATTTGTGGTATTTTCTGTCAGAGTGGCACTAGATAACCAAAGCAATGTGTATAGTCACAGTTTATGTTCTTGAAAAAAGTAGTTGCAATGAATAAGTCATTAGTCTTGCAAAATTCTGTCATGTGATTTCCAGCATCCTTCCTATCACCAAGGCCATATTTTCCAACTACCAAGGCTTCTTCTTTGTTTTCAACTTTCTCATTCCTATCACCAGTAATTATCAGTGCACCTTGAATGAATTTTGGTCAATTTCAGACTACAGATGTTAGTAAAAATATTCAATTTCTTGATATTTGGCTTTAGTGGTAAGTGTGTGAATTTGAATAATAATTTTATCAACTAGTCTTCCTTGTATGTATGTGGGTATTTTTCTATCACAGACAGCATTAGATGGATCTTGAAATGTTCTTCTGGACAATGAATGTGACACCATTCTTCTTTAATTTGCCATGCCCAGCATAGTAGACCATACGATTATCCTATTCAAAATGGCAAATACCAGTCTATTTCAGCTCACTTATGCCTAAGATGTCAAACTTTATATGTTGCATTTCATTTTTTCACAACTTCTAATTTTCCTAGATTCATACTTCATACATTCTACATTATGATTATTACCGGATGTTTGCAGCTCTTTCTTCTCATTTTGAGTCATGCCCCATGAGAAAATGAAGATCCTGGAAGCTTTATTCCAACCATTTCATTACTGTTAACTCTGCTTTGAAGAGGCAGTTCTTTCCAAGTCGTATTTTGAGTGCCTTCCAAACTGAGAGGATGATTTTCTGGCACTATATCAAACAATGTTCCACTGCCATTCATAAGGTTTTTGGTGGCCAATTTTTTCAGAAGTAGGCTGCTAAGCCCTTTTCCCTAGTCTGCCTTGATGTGGCAGCTCTGCTTAAACCTATCCATCATGAGAAACCCTCCTGGTATTTGAAATACCAGTGGCATAGTTCCCAGCATCACCACAATATGCAAGCCACCATAGTATGACAAACTGACAGACAAGTGGTAGAGCTTTAAAGTAGATGTAGGCAAACAAGAACCCATGGCCAAAATCAGTATGCCAATATTTTTATATCATCCATGGGCTAAGAACAGTTTTACATTTTTAGATGGTTGGAAAGAAAAAAAAAGACAGATAATATTTTATGATAAATTATATATAAATCAAATTCCAGTGGTTACAAATAAAGTTTTATTGGAACATAATCATATTCATTTGTTTACATATTATCTTTAGCTTTTATGCTACAATGGCCCAGGCAGGAAAGGGAAGGAAGTGCTAGGGATGACAAAAGTGGCAGGATCCAGGTAAGGGGCTGGGAGACAGAACTCAACCCCCCAGGCAGGAAAGGGAGGGGACCCTACAGGCAGCAGGATCCAAGTAGGAATTAGGTAAGGGGAGGGCAGAGAGGTTTCCAACAGCTAAAGGAGATGAATTTGTCTGTCAGTTTGTCATCCTATAGTGTCTTGCGCATGGCTATAAGGATTGAGGCTTTGCCCCAAGTGTTTCAAAAGCCACAGGGTTGCATATGGTATGCAGGTTTCACTGTAGCTTACAGACTGAAACAGACTGGGAATAAGGAAGAGGCCATGAACTTCTCAAAGAATTGGCCAGGGAAAACCTTATGAATAGCAGAGAAACACTGTTTGATACTTTACTGGGAAAATTTATGAATAGCCTGGAAATGTCCAATACAGCACAAGAAGACAAGCCCCTTAGGTCAGAAGACACTCAAGGTATGACTGGGAAAGAGTTGCCTCATCAAAGTAGAACCAGCCTTAATGATATGGGTAAATTAAATCTTGCAAGACCATTTGCTGATGTGGTACAACTCAAATTGAGGAGAAACAGCTGCAAACATCCATTAATCATCGGAACATGGAATGTACGAAGTATGAATCTAGGAAAATTGGAAATTGTCAAAAATGAAATGGAATGCATAAAGATTGATATCCTAAGCACTAGTGGGAGCTCTGGTAGCATAGTGGCTAAGACACTTGCCTGCTCACCAGAAGGCTGGCGGTTCAA
>NW_006921653.1:3173044-3190309 GCF_000298275.1 Orycteropus afer afer
CCTCGGAAGGAAGGTTGGACAATCCTACTTCCGTAGTGATACTGCCTCAGAAACCCAAGGAGGGGTCGCTATGAGTCAGGGCTGACTCGATGGCACATAACAACAACAACAAAAGAATGATTTGATGTATTGAACTTCAATGACCGAAAACCAGAAGAATTGTGGGATGACATCAAGAACATCATCCATGAAGAAAGCAAGAAGTCATTAAAATATAAGAAAGAAAAAAAAGACCAAAATGGATGTCAAAAGAAATTCTGAAATTCACCCTTGAGTGAAGAGTAGCTAAAACAAATGGAAGAAATGACAAGATAAAAGAGTGAATAGAAGATTTCAAAGAGTAGCTTAAGCAGACAAAGCCAATTATTGTAATGAAATGTGCAAAGACCTAGAGTTAGAAAAGCAAAAGGGAAGAAACATGCTCAGCATTTCTCAAGCTGAAAGAACTGAGGAAAAAATTTAAGCCTCAAATTGTAATATTGAAAGACTCTATAGGCAAAATATTGAATGATGCAGGAAGCATCAAAAGAAGTCACTGTACCACAAAGAACTGGTCAATCTTCATACATTTCAGGAGGTGGTATATGTTCAAGAACCAATGGCATTGAAGGAAGAAGTAAAAGCTGCACTGAAGGAATTGGCAAAGAACAAGTCTCCAGGAATTGACGGAATGCCCATGGACATGTTTCAGCAAATATCTGCCCCACTGGAGGCACTCACTCAGCTACACCAAGAAATTCGGAATACAGCTACCTGGCCAACTGACTAGAAGATCAGTATTTGTACCCACTCCAAAGAAAGGTTATCCCACACGATGTAGAAATTATAGAATAATATCATTAATATCAGGAGCTCTGGTAGCATAGTGCCTAAGGCACTTGACTGCTAACGAGAGGGCTGATGGTTCAAACCCACCAGCCACTTCTCGGAAAGAAAGTTGGGCAATCTACTTCCGTAGTGATACTACCTCGGAAACCCAAGGAGAGTTGCTATGAGTAGGGGCCGACTCGATGGCACATAACAACAATATCATTAACATCATATGCAAGTAAAATCTTACTGAAGATAATTAAAAAACTTTTGCAGCAGTATATTGACAGAGAACATCCAGAAATGCAAGCTGGATTCAGAAGGGGACGTGGAACAAGGGATGTCATTGCTGATGTCAGATGGATCTTGGCTCAAAGCAAAGAATACCAGAAAGATGTTTACTTGTGTTTTATTGACTATGCTAAAGCATTTGATTATGTGGATCATAACAAATTGTGGATAACATTGAGAAGAACAGGAATTCCAGAACACTTGATTATACTCGTGAGAACCTGTACATAGACCATAAGGCTGTCATTCAAACAGAACAGGGGGACACTGCATGGTTTAAATCAAGAAAGGAATGCATCATGGTTGTATCCTTTCACCATACTGATGGTGAGCAAATGCTGAACAAATAATCCGAGAAGCTGGAATATATGAAGAAGAACGTGGCATCAGGATTGGAGGAAGAATCATTAATAACCTGTGGTACACTGCTGGCAGAAAGTGAGGATTACTTGAAGCAATTACTGATTATGATTGAAGAATACAGTCTGCAGTATAGATTACATCTCAATATAAAGAAAACAAAAATCCTCACAACTGGACTTATAAGCAGCATCATGATAAATGGAGAAAAGATTGAAGTTGTCAGACTTCACATTGCTTGGTTCTACAATTGACGCCAATGGAAGCAGCAGTCAGGACAACAGATGATGTATAGCTCTGGGCAAGTCAGCTGCAAAGGACCTCTTTCAAGTGCTGAGGAGCAAAGATGTCTCTTTAAGGATGAAGGTGCACCTGCCATAAGCCACAGTATTTTCAATTGCCTCATATGCATGTGAGAGCTGGACAATGAATGAGTAAAACCGAAGAAGAATCCATGCTTTTGAATTGTGGCATTGCTGAAGAATGCTGAAAGTGTCATGGACTGCTAAAAGAACTAACAGATCTGTCCTGGAGGAAGTGCAGCCGCAATGCTCCTTGAAAATGAGAATGGCCAGACTTCTTCTTACGTATTTTGGTATGTATGTTGTCAGAAGGGACCATTCCTTGGAGAAGGATGTCATGCTTGGTAAGGTGGAGGGTCAACTAAAGAGGGGAAGGCCCTCAATGAGATGGATTGACACAGCAGCAGCGGCAATGGGCTCAAGTATAGTAGGGATCACGGAGCTGGCCGAGGACTGGGTGGTGTTTCTTTCTACCCTCATAGCATAGGGTAGCTATGAGTTGGAGACCACTTGACAGCACCTAACAACAACAATAACGTACTACACTGGTAAACTTGAATAAGCATGACAGAGAAATTATGGCCTATGAAGACTAAAATATTCAGCCTGGGCTGTTCCAATAAAAGTTCGCTGACTTCAACTGTGAATCAACAAAATTCCTCTGCATGTTCTTGGCTGTTTACAGAGTTCGTGATTTTAATTAAATCTCTGTTGTAGAAGGTGACAAAAAAAGTAATTTCCCTATGACCAGTGGTCATTGTAATCTTTTTTATTGAACCTTTCCACATAAAGCATTTTTGTTTTCATAATTTCCTAATACATGTCTTCCAAAGGAAGAATATTATATTTTACATCTACCATTAGTGACTTAACATAACAATGAAACATAAAAGGAAAACTTCTATGTTTTCCATGAATTATGATGTATATGAAAACAAATCCTAAAAATCTAAAACATCTCACCCCTAAAGAAACTCTTTCACTTATTCTATCTGGACTTAATTCTGTAGCATACTTGAAATATATATGTAAATAGACACACACACACACACACACACACATAAAATTGTTAGTTGCAGTTGAGTACATTGCGATTTATAGCAACCACACATGACAGAGTAGAAGTGCCTCACAGGTTTTTTCTTGTCTGTAATCTTTACAGAAGCAGGTCATTAGGTCTTCCTCCCATGGAGCTGGTGGGTGGGTTTGAACTGCCAGCTTTTTGGTTAGCAGCTGAGTGTTTAACCATTTGCACCACTAGAGCTCCTTATATGAATATATGTATGTAGATGAATAGATAGATATTAATTCTTAATCCAGTTCAGAAGTATGTAAAGGTTTCATGAAATAATGGGGTATCATGAGAGAGATTGATGGAGAGAATCACTTTGGAGAATCGTAGTGTTTGATATTAGCAATGAGTGGGCAAGGTTGTAACAAAACATAAGACTAAGCCAAGACACAAACTGAGACAGAAAAGAAGAGTATGAGAGAAAGATAAAAAGGGTTGATGTTAGCTTTAAAAAATAAATTTATAAGGCATCACCTTACAATGATGTAATTCTCTAGACTTTATCATGTCCATAATTCCAACCACATGTGTCAGGACAACAAAAATATCGTTTTCTAAAACTCAAACCCCAGAATATCTCAGTGGTGTGGAATACTTTGTGCCATGGCCCATGGCCTAGCCAGACACTGTATGTTCCACTCATAATTTGGGTTCTGGAGTCCTTAATTCCTCTTCCCAAGTTGCTGAAATCAGAAACCACCTTGAGTTTTTCCTACTCTAAAATCAAGATCTCAGATGGTCATCAAGGTTGACAATAGAGCACTTGAGCCCTCCTCATGTGTTTACAGCTCCAGCTCATACTCTGTTTGCTCTTAGAAAACACTCATGAAATGCTACCTACATTGTACCACTACCACTTTGCACATAGGACATTCACCTTTGGACATGTTCTGAGGGCTTCATCTCAAAGAGAGTCAAGTTGTTCCTAGATGTCTTAGATATATCTCCTACCACACTTGAGAAATCATGGTGAATTCTACATACCTCTACTTGTGATACAGTACCTGTAACAAAAACAACATGTAGCATTTACAATGACCATTGTACAACATTAAAGGCAGGAGGATAACCCTCCAGATATCTATTTCTAAACTTTTGACAACTATGGCTACTTGGTCGTTATGAAGCTGCCTCTGCTTTGGTCTGCTCTAGGGTCTATGTCTGCATGAGGCTCCCACTCTGCTTGAGTTCTAGTTTTTTTCCCAAGGTCATTGGGAATCATCAACCAAATATGTAAAATGTCTCCATCATGCCTCTGTTTCTTTTTATTTCCCATGTACATTCTTAACTATTCTGGTTCCTAAATACCTCTTTATGGCTAACTTCTGCACAACCATTAATTTGTCATCTTGATTCTAAATTCCTACAGATGCCTCCTAAGTAGTTTTTCTATTTCCTATAACCTAGAGTCCATGGATTCATAAGAAGTCCATATATTTGTTTCAAGTTGTTCCCTAACAATGCTAAAATTGTACTCATACATGGTCTTGTGAATGATCTGGAATACTAATTTTTAATTGATATGTAAATGTGTTAAAGCTTGAAGTTTGACTCTAGTTGATTGATATGCAAATGTTTGATTTTTTTTTTTTTTTCCTATACACATCCCTCACTTATCTACACAGTTAAGTTTCAAAGACCAGGTTGTTACGTGAAAATGGACTATGACCACATTACCTTACCCCCTCACCTATGCAATGAATGACCTGCTGGGCCCCTGCTGAGATCACCTGCCACTGTTGCCTCTCCCTTTCCTGTATCATCCCGGGGGAGCACCTCCCCTATGTCTACCCACTGAGGTAGGTCACCCAGTCTTCCAGAGCCAGAGTGGTCTGAACACTGCTCATCTCCCCACCCACAGGGTCCTCTCTCTCTCCTGCCCTTATCATATTTTCGGGATGATTGGCCTCAACTCATCCGCTCAATGATCCCAAAATGCCCTTAGTGGCTTTTTTAGGTCAGAGGACTCCCTGTTATTAGGCAGAAGGGCCTGGGTGCTGACAGGGGTACCCACTACCTGCTGGGTATCTCCACAGGCCCCTTACCCAAGTATCCCTCAGTTCTCACTGGGTGGCCTGCTGTCCTTCACTCCCAAGTCCCCATGAGAATGTACCCAGAGCTTTCTCTGAGGCTATGAAGTCAAGCCTGGCCTTGGTCCTTGACCTTAAATGCAGCTGCTGCTGGCCACTGACCCACTGACCCCACCCCACCCAGGTGGCCTGCCCCACCCTAACCAGGGGATAAAGAGCTGTATCGGTGCTGGTTAACTGATGTGGGATCCCATGTATGTAGGCTTATGTCAGACCTGAAGGCTGGGAGCTGGGGCCAGACCTCTGGGTCCTGCTTTGCCCCTGTTGCCTATGGCAACCCACCTTCAGAAGAGGCGCTACTGCTGTCCCAGGCACCCAGGACCCACTGGGCAGCATCCCATGTCTGCTGGTCACATCCCAGTCCCCCATCCACTCTGCCTGGCACCTGTATTTTGGGAAGATCCCAGCCCTTTCCCCTCCTAGGTGATGAAATATTATGCAAAATGAGCTTCTTTTCTGCCTGCATACAGGGTCCACTGGTCAGGGACCCCATCAGGTACCTTAGCATTTGTTATTGCCAGATGTGCATTATTCATGTGCAAGATAGGACATTTTCTACTATAGTAAATATGGAATGTTGGATAATGAGACAGTTGATAACTGAAAGGTAGGTATATCTCCATTCTCTGCATTATTTCTCCTCAAAGCACCATCACTTACCCCACAAGGTTGTAACTTCTCAAAAGAAGTTCTTGTAATTTCTTAAAAGAAGTATGATGTTAAACCATGCAGTATCTACTTGTTCTATTTGAACAACAGCCTCCTGGTCTAGGTACAAGTTCCTCATAAGCACAATTAAGTGTTCCGGAATTCCCATTTTTCTCAATGTTATCCATAATTTGTTATTATTCACATAGTCAATAAAACACAAGTAAACATCTTTCTGGTATTCTTTGCTTTCAGTCAAGATCCATCTGATATCAGCAATGGTATTCCTTGTTCTACGTCCACTTCTGAATCTAGCTTTAATTTCTGGAAGCTCCCTGTCAATATAGGCCAACCATTTTTGAACTATCTTCAGCAAAATTTTACTTGTGTGTGATATTTATGATATCATTCAATAATTTCCACATTCTGTTGGATCACCTTTCTTTGGAATGGGTACAAATATGGATCTCTTCCATTCAGTTGGACAGGTAGCTATCTTCCAAATTACTTGATGTAGATGAGTAAGTGCTTCCAGGGCAGCATCTGTTTGTTGAAATATCTCAGTGGGTGTTCCATCATTTCCCAAAGACTTGTTTTTCACCAATTCCTTCCGTGAAGCTTTGATTTCATCCTTCAATACCATTTTTTCTTGATCACATGCCTTCTCCTGAAATAGATGAACATTGACCATTTCTCCTTCTTTATTTTGGGGGGGGGGTAATAATGCCTCTGTGCATTCCTTCCATCTTCTTTTGATGCTTCCTGCATCATTCAATATTTTGGCCATAAAACTGTTCAGTACCGCAACTCAAGGCTTGAATTTTTCTCTTCAGTTCTTTCAGCTTGAGAAGTGCCAAGTTTGTCCTTCCTTTCTGGTTTCCTAACTCCAGGTTTTTACATTTTTCATTATAAAAGCTGACTTTATCTTATTGAAATAAGATAAATCTTTGAAATCTTTTACTCAGCTCTTTTATTTTGTCACTTCTTCCACTTGCTTAAGGCACTTGACTGCTAACCAGAAGGCTGGCGGTTCAAACCCACCAGCCACTCCTCGGAAGGAAGGTTGGGCAATCTATTTCTGTAGTGATATCCAAAGAAGTGTCGCTATGACTGGGCAGCACATAACAACAATACTCTCCATTCAAGAGCAAGTTTCAGAGTCTCTTCTGACATTCATTTTGGTCTTTTCTTCCTTTCCTGTCTTTTAAATAACATTTTGCTTTCTTCATCTATGATGTTATTGATGTCATCCCACAATTTGTCTGTGTTTTGGTCATTGATGTTCAATGTGTCAAATCTCAGATGGTCTCTAAATTCAGGTGGGATATAATCAAGGCCATATTTTGGCTCTTGTTGACTTTTTTTCATTTTATTCAGCTTCAATTTTAACTTATATATGAGTAATTGATGGTCTGTTCCACAGACAGCTCCTGGCCTTGTTTTGGCTGAAGATACTGAGCTTCTCCATCTCCTCTTTTCACAGATGCAGTCAATCTGATTCTTGTGTATTGCATCTGGTGAGGTCCACATGTATAACCACTGTTTATGTTGTTGAAAAAATATATTTGCAATCAATAAGTCATTGGTCTTGCAAAATTCTATCATGAGATCTCCAGTACCATTTCTATCACCAAGGCCATATTTTCCAACTACCAGCGATTCCTCTTTGTTTCCAACTTTCACTTGCCAATCACCAGTAATAATCTTCACATTTTGATTGCATGTTTGATCAATTTCAGACTGCAGAAGTTAATAAAAATCTTCAGTTTCCTCGTCCTTGGCATTAGTGGTTGGTGTGTAAATTTGAATAATGGTAGTATGAACTGGTCTTCCTTGTAAGTATATAGATATTATCACTGACAGCACTGTACTTCAGGATAGATGAACATTTTTTGTGATGAAGAATGCAACAGCATTCCTCTTCAATTTGCCATTCCTGGCATAGTAGATCATATGATTGTCTGATTCAAAATGGCCAATACCAGTCCATTTCAGCTCACTAATGCATAGGATATCAATCTTTATGTGTTCCATTTCATTTTTGACAACTTCCAATTTCCTACAGTCATACTTTGTACATTCCACATTCCAATTATTAATAGGTATTTGCAGCTGCTTCCTCCTATTTTGAGCCATACCACATCAGTAAATAAATGGAGGTCCTGAAAGCTTTACTCCACACACATCATTAATGTTGAGTCTATTTTTAGGAGGCAGCTCTTATCCAGTTGTATTTTGAGTGCCTTCCTACCTGAGGGGCTCATCTTCTGGCACTACATCAGACAATGTTTCAGGGCTATTCATAAAGTTTTCTAGTAATATATTAGATGGTGTTTCACTGCTGTTCATAAGGTTTTATGATCAATTCTTTGAAAAATAGATGGCCTCTTCTTTCTTCCCAGTGTGTTTTAGTCTGGAAGCTCCACTGAAACCTGTCCACCAAGGTGAACCTGGTGGCATTTGAAGTACTGGTGGCATAGCCTACAACCTCCCTGCAATATGCAAGCCACCACAGTACAACACACTGTCAGATGAGTGTTGTTGTTGTTGTTGTTGTTATTTGCCGTCGAGTCGGCCCCGACTCATAGCGACCCCTCCTTGGGTTTCCGAGGCAGTATCACTACGGAAGTAGGATTGCCCAACCTTCCTTCCGAGGAGTGGCTGGTGGGTTTGAACCACCAGCCATCTGGTTAGCAGTCAAGTGCCTTAGGCACTATGCTACCAGAGCTCCTCAGATGAGTGATGGGATACATATATTAGTGAGTTTTACCCCAAGCATTTACAAATCACATTTCACCTAACAATCATAACAACCTATGAGTTTTAAAACTCACTAATATATGTATCCCAGATGAGTGGTGGGATACATATATTAGTGAGTTTTAAAACTCATAGTTTGTTATGATTGTTAGGTGAAATGTGATTTGTAAATGCTTGGGGATGGTTTGTTGCTGTTGAATGCTATGATTTTGGAGTAGGACAGTGAAGGTGGCATGATTAGTGTGATAAGGATGAAAAGTAAGATGCAATGTAAGTACCAGAAAGGGTAACAAGAAATAGCAATGGGAGGAGAGATATATTTTCCAGGGGTGATGTAGAGGGTGAAAAACACATATATTACTTATCATGATTACTAGAAAAAAATGTATCTAGCATATCGTACCTGTGAATTTACTTATGTTATTATTTAGGGGAAGACTTAGTAAAAGAGGGATGTAGATGGGGTGGTGGTTTAAAGAAAAATGAGGAAACTTTGGGTGATGCAAAGCATGCAACTACTAATAAAAAATGTTGGCAATTTGAACCCAGACAGAGGTGTCTCTAGTGGCACAGTGACTAAGGCATTTGACTGCTAACCAGAAGGTTGGCAGTTCAAACCTACCAGCTATTCCACTGAAGGAAGAACAGACAATCTCCTTCTGTAAAGATTTACCTCCTCAGAAACCCAATGGGAGTCAGTATGAGTTGGAATTGATTCGACAACAGTGATTTGAGTTTTAGTTTAGAGGTCTCTCAGAAGAAAGACCTGGAAATCTCCTTCTGAAAGGTCATGGCTTGAAAAATCTATGTAGCGTAGTTTTACTCTGACATACATGGGATCACTATAAGTCTGAATCGACTCAGTGGCACTTTTAAAATAGTGAAGCACTTTTAAAATGTCAAATAATATTGAAAGTGTAGATGAATGACCACAGTCAGGAAACTGGGTTTGGGATTCAGTTGATTCAGAGTGCCTATGCTGACTTGTAAGGCCTTGGCAAATCATACATTTAGTCAATTCCAGCCTCTTTCTCTATAAAATGTAATAATTATGACCATTTCATTACATAATTATGTTCTGCTTTGAAGTTTTTGTTGATACCATGTGTTTTCAGTAACTGAAGACATGCTGAAATCAAGGAAAAAACTGGTGGTGTATGGGTAAGGCATTTAGATGCTAACCAAAAGGTCAGCAGTTCAAATCCACCAGCTGTACCATGGGAGGAAGATGAAGCAATCACTTCCATAAAAATTTACAGCCTTGGGAACCCAATGGGGGTCGCCATGAGTCAAAATCGACTCAATGGCAATGGGTTTGATTTTGTTTTTTTCAATGTGAATTTTGATAAATTATGTGGAATACATATGTCCCAAATGGACTCGGGTGGTAGGAATGGTGGAGTGATGGCTGATTTTCACATTCATATAGTTATATAGGTCACTGCCAGGCAGCAGCATGTACTACAACTGGGATAGCAGCTTCCCAAGAAATGTGAGAGACTGAAAATGTTGATGGGTGATATATGTCCCTTGGGTCATGAGAGGGATAACTGAATTTCACATATTTCTCATAACCATTAGATGAAGGTACATTCAAACATGAAAGTGATTTGTAAACCATAAGAATCTATAGGAACAAATTGCATGATTAAGTATGGCAAAAGGCAGAAAGGACATCCCAGTAATCTTTGCTACACTGATAGACTTACATATTTTACAGTAATGCAGATGTAAGCAGAAGTAAGAAGTAGTTAAATAATATAGAGCTTAAAAGCATGGGCTTTATAGTTTTAAAATTAATTTACTTTTGTACTCTGGCTCTGAGTCATTTAACATTATTTATTCCTCACTTTAAAAAAAAAAAGTATAATTTTAGTATCTCCATCATAGATTATTGGTAGCTCTAGTGATGTAGTGGTTAAAACATTTGGGTGCTAACCAAATGTAATGGTTCAAACCCACCAGCTGCTCTGCAGAAGAAAGATGAGGCAGTCTGCTTCCATAAAGATTTGCAGCTTTGGAAACCCAGTGGGAGTCACTATGAGTCAGAATTAACTTGATGGTGGTGGGCTTGGTTTTTTTTTTGTTTTATCATAGGATATTTGTGAGACAGCACTATGTATAAAGCTTTTGACCTGTCCATGATAGTGCCTAAGGCACTTGACTGCTAACCAAAAGGCTGGCGGTTCAAACCCACCAGCCACTCCTCGGAAGGAAGGTTGGGCAATCCTACTTCCATAGTGATATTGCCTCGGAAACCCAAGGAGGGGTCGCTATGAGTCGGGGCTGACTCGACGGCAAATAACAATGTTATAAATGCAAAAGCAATTATTGACATTATTATTATTATTATTATTATTATTATTGGAAACATTGAATTAGAAGTAATCCCAACATCATTTTCAAATTTCTAATTCTGGTAAATTAAATAAAAAAATATAAAATAGATGGAGAACTCTGACACAAAGAGATTGTAGAAATTCCTCTCAGAAGAAGTCTTAAACAAGCAAAAACTACTATACAAGTTCTCATTGAAATTGATAGCAAGAAAATGACCCTGGATAAGCATCTTGGAAACACAAGGAGTATAGACATTGTAACAGAGTCAACTTTCTGTGGTTCATCCTAGTTGAGAGTTTGGAAGTCCAGATCTTGGATGGAAATTGACTAAAGAATGCAAAGCCATAAGGATGACATCGGGGAGCTTTGGGAGAAAGATAAACTGTAGATACCAAAAACCCACAAAGAAGAAATATTTTCAAATCAAATGTCCAAGTTTGCATACCAAATAAGAATTTTTAACTGAAAGAACCATGTCAGCTCTGCAGGTTATACATGCCTCTAGAGTTACTTTTCAGTCCCAGATTCTATCATTTTACCGTGGTAACCAACTTAATTATTACTAACTGTAAATCACTTGAATGCCTAGCCACTGGACATGGCACATTTCCAATGTTTAGATAAGGGGGACAGCCACAGCTTTGTGGTTAAACACTGAGGCTGTAGAGCCAGACTGCCTGAGTTTGGAATCAACATTGGCTTCTCTACTTACTAGATACATGGCCTGGGATGAGTCACTTAACTTTCATTTTACCTCAACTGTAAAATGAAAATGCCACAAAGACTTTCATTTTAGTTTTTTTGGTGTTGTGAAGTTTAAATGAATTACAATTTATAAAGTGCATATAATAGTGCTTCTCACACAGTAAACTCTCAATAAACATAAGCTGCTACCATTATATAAAGTGATTTCTCTAAACAGTCCACAAAGTTTAGTTACATCTTAATCACCTGGAAACCTTGTTCAAACAAAGATCTGTAAGCCCATCTCTAGAGTTTCTGAGTCAGTAGGTGTAGGGGGGAGTCTGAGAATCTGTGTTTTTAACAAGTCTCCAAGGAGACATGGTGGTACAATTTTTAAGTAATTGGCTGCTAAACCAAAGGTAGGTGATTCAAGCCCACTCAGCAGCTCTGTGGAAGAAAGAGCTGGCCATCTGATTCCATCAAGATTATAGTGAAGAAAACCCTATGGAGAAGTTCTACTCTGTCACACGAGGTCGCCATGAGTGGAATTGAATCAACGGTATCCAACAACAACCACCAAATGTTCCCAAGTGATGCTAATACTGCTGGGCCTAGTACCACATTTTGAGAACAAATGTCCTAAAACATTCACCCCAATTTTGTACATTAAGCATACCTAACCCAAACCCAAACCAAAGCCAGTTGCTTGATGAGTGACTTCCAAATTATGGCTATCTTATGTGTTACAAAATTGAACTGCCCCATAGGCCTTTATTGGCTGTAACCTTGACAGAGCAGATTGCTAATGCCAGCCCTTTCCTTCCAGGCACCCCTGGGTGGATTCAAACCAATCTTTAGGTCAGTAGTTAAACCCAACCCAGAGACCTTTAAGTGTACCTAGAAGGAATGAGACAAAGTAATTTTTGCTATATCATTTAGTGTTTAGAGTCAAACTATTGGGAGCAATAGCCATTAAATATTGTCTGAATAGCTAGAGGTGTTTCCAAAATAGCGCTTCCTCTACATGAGGGAGGAGAATGCAATCTTAGCAGAAATAATAGTAAATCTGGCTCTCTTATAATCTTTTTCAAAACAGGGCTTTCTCTAATTGGGCCAAAGAGAAAATTCAAACTACAGGCATCGTACCTTATCACCATTAACTCTTATCTTTGGGGAGTCATAGAATCGTAGCTACCTTGTGGTGATTATAAAAGTTCCAAACAAACCCTTAAACCAAAAGCCCACCTGTCAATAGGTAGATGAAGCCAACCAGGAAATCCCTGGAGAAATCCCTGGGAATTAGAAAACAAGCAGGAAAAGACTGAAGGCGTCCGCGCGTCTCATTAAAAAATAAAAGAGAGCTCGGTGGTCGTTTATTTTCCTGTACAGTGGGACCCAGCCAAGTTCCCCAGACATAAGTCAACGTCACTCCGCCACCTCCCGGCTCTCCATCCCTGGGCTCTTCCTCTGTGTGCGGCCCCGCGACCCGGGTCAAACTCAGCAGGGACGCGGCGGGCTGCGCAAGTCCATTGGTCAGGAGGGCGAAGAGGCAAGCGGCTCCGCCAATCCTTTCTGGAAAGGGCAAGGGAACCCGCGCCAGGGTGGTGAAGGGTTCGCCGTGGGAATGAAGGGAGTCCGACTGCAGAACCCGCGCGGGAGAGAGCAGGGTGGGAGGGCTGACTGCTGGTGGGTTGGGAAGACGCACCGGCGAGGAGAAAAGGGGCTGCAAAAAAGCAAACAAGATAGTCACGTCTTTGGCAGAAGACAAGAGCAGAAAGGAAACAGCAAGCGGAGATAGTTATTGTGGGTACCTATGACAGATAATTTTCTAAAAAAGGCAGCTTGAAAAGAAATTTCTGGAATGGGGGACAAAATGGAGTGATAGTGATAATTATATTTAAACCACAACTTTAAGCAGAACTAAAACACATTGTTAAGGGAGAACAGAAATTTAAAAAGCCTCCATTATAATATAGTCTTTTGTTTCTCTAACAACGACAAGGAACACTTCTGGATTACTTGAGCACGGGTTATAGTCCTCTGACGTTTTGGAGGAGCCTCCTGGTCTCTTTGAAGACCATTCCTCCTGCGCTTCCAGCCAAAAAAACTAAGCCACTTAGTCACTCTGGAAGCAGAGAACTTTTCCTTCCTGTGAAGATTTTCTGTCTCTACCTACTTTAGAAGAGGATTCAGGACCAGGGAAGAACAGCTCAGGTATTGTCAATTCCCATCTGTTTTACTAGATGCATTTTTCAGGTTTAAGGATTGTGTGAATCTACTATCCACATGTTCTTTTATACTTCTGATTTTCTTTTAAATAACTGATGTGAGCACACCAAGAACTTCTATTTTCCACCTGAACAAAAATACTACTTTCATCCTGCTATTTTTTCTTTACTTACCCAGTAAATGGAAATGTTTTCTTTAGACATACAAAGTGTACTTAAAATTTTTTTAACCATGTGACTACAATGACAAAGTGGCTGTGTGACTAATCCTTTATTATATTTTAATTTAGGCTAGGTTTTTTTTTTAATAACACTTTTATTAGCTTTATATCTATCTGAAGATGCATTCAATATAGCATCTATGTTATTTCTAGAGTAGTGTATAACTAAACAGTGATTGCTGGTAGAACCCAAAAGAAACAATTACATTCCAGGGTGCATTGAGATGGATAAATTATGGTCACTTTTCTAGGAAAAACATAACAACATTTTATTGCAACCCTTGCATGTTCTGAATTTCAGGAGAGAATTAGGATTGGATCTCTGGGCTTATACCACATATGGGGAAGAGAGACCATATTTCTGATAAGCTGAGCATATATTTCTTCCCTGGTTTTGCTCCCTCATCCTGATGGGAGACTCGGGGATGAGGAGTACGGACTGAGGAAAGGCAGAGCAACAGCAAGCAGCATCATGCCTGAGAGGGGCCGGCGTGGCCTGTGCAGGGCAGGATCAAACTCAAGGCCTCTCAGCCAGTCAGGGATTGTTGCTTGCGGTCATTGTTTGTCAGAGACTTATACAGTATGTCTTTTTTGGCAAAGACTTGAGGACACATTAGAAATAGATTTATTCACCTTTAGATTAAATGTTTTTGAAGAATATTTAATAAAATGGAAAAGACATTATATATTAAATGATAAAAAGGTGTTACATAATTAATTATTGTCATATATGCCTCATTCACACACAAAAAAGGCTGGAAATAATACAGCAAAATGTCGATGGTTATAACTGTGTGGTGGGATTGTGAATAATTTTTATTTTCTTTATTTTTCTTCTCTGACATTTCCAAACTTTCTACAATGTGTATTACTTTTATAATCAGTTTTTTTAAAATTAGTCTAATGTAAGAACAAAAAACTCATCTTATATGTCTCAGTTGTCCCAATAACTAGCCTCCCTTTTTAATGAATCCTTAAGTAATAGAGACTGCTACTTTTCATTAGGAAATGAGAAGCTGTGAAGGAATTTTCACAGCAGTAAAAATGTTCCACTTGATCACAAAGCTCAACATGAGGCCAGCACACACTATGGTTTTGTTAAAAATAAGTTTTCCCACAAAAGTTGTGAATAAAATTGGCCACTTATAGCCCATCAGGTAGGTTTCTCACATTCTGAAGAATAGTGCTGGAAATCCACATAGGTACCAAGATCTATGCTTGAACTATATTCATAACTTCAAGATATGATGCTGTTTCAGGATGAAGGTGAAAGACAGAGGAATCATCTGCTGGCTGGTCTCCTTCACTGCCATCTGTCTGGTGGCCATTCCCAGAGGCAAGGCCTGTCCTCGCCGCTGTGCCTGTTACGTGCCCACAGAGGTGCACTGCACGTTTCGGTACCTGACCTCCATACCAGACGGCATCCCGCCCAACGTGGAACGCATCAATTTAGGGTGCGTGGGGCCCTGCTCTTGTCTTTTCTCAAAGGGGAATTGATCATATGGATTACTTGTCCCCAAAACACTTGTAGCTCTAGCAGATTCACCACCATTGTTTTAACAGTTTTTCTCTTCTGAAATTAGAATCTCAAGTTTGTTGGGGTAATAAGAAATTTTTTCCTGCTAAACTTTTAGTACGAGAATGTTCTTTTAGAACATGAAAGCACTCTTACTAGGTTTGTAGGTCCATTACTGTAGAAAAGCTTCATTCTGATTCTATTTTTGCAGGCATATGATATAGCTTGTTAACAATCAGAGTTAAGATATATCAATGAGAGATGACAGGGCAACTGGAAGTGTCCTCCAGTGTATAAAAGATATGTATGAGAAGTCTGCTAAACGCTTTTAAAAGGCCCTTCGACTTCTTTCAGTACAAACTTACTTATTTAAAATACTTTTAAAACTACATCCCTAACTTAAGATGTTGATCTCTTGTCTTCTAAATTGTCTGTTGAAAGGTAGCTATATTTTAAAGACTCATAAAAAACGTGTATTTGTATTTGTGTGAATGCACATGTCATCAGACTTGACATCATTTATTTAACAAGCACTGACCACCTACTATGTACCAAGCCCAAAGGCTGGCACTGAAGATACAACAATGACCTAGGTACATCATTCACTTCTATAGCTATAGTTAAAAGGAGGAGATAAATTATACAGTCAGTGCAATTCATTAGAAACTTTAATAGAGCATACAAAGTGCCTTGAGAACAATCTCTAATAATAAGAGCTAACATTAATTGTGTGCCTACTATATGCTGGCATAGGACTAAGTATTCTGTATGGCATTCATTCATTTAATCCCCATAGCCCTTTGTAGTAGGTTCTATTATGTGCATTTCATGCATGAGGAAACTGAGGTGCAATACATTACTGATTTTACCAAGTGTTGCACAACTACTAGGTGCCTGAGCTTGTGATCCTGTCCAAGACATTTGGCTTCAGAGTTTGCATGTCTTAAGCATTGTTTTATAACGATGAATTCCACCATGAGAAGAAGTGGAGGAGTTCTAGCAAGATAGTGGAATAGACAGACAAGCTACACAGACCCTGTGCAGCAAAGCAATGAGAAACCAATTGAAACGAATACAGAAGACAATCCTGGAACCCTGAGCTTTGAAGGCAAGCATAAAGAAGTGGATTAAATACCAATTAGTAGAAGGACCTGAATGAAAACAGTGAGTAAGGAGACAAACGGAGCTGCGAACAGCTGGTTGTCCTGTGGGCACAGCCACTTTGAATATATCCCTTAGGTAACAACCTAAGAATTGACTCTGCTAACTAAAAGCTGCATGGACAAGGATAGCATTGGTGCTTGACAACCAGAAAGGAAAACAGTGAAGAAAGAGACAAACACACCTGTGGGCTGCAGAGGCTATACTGAGGGTGCAGCCATTTTGAATATACACAAGTGGCGGCGTGAATGTTTTGAATATATCCAAGTGGTGTTCTTGCTTGGTCTGTGACATGGGACTGGGCTCTGCTTGCCGAGAGCATCTTGGAAGGCTGCATTGGAGGCTGACGATTGGAGAAGTGCAATATTCCCCTTGTTACTCTTATACCCCACACCTTCTTGGTGAACAAGGGTGTGGCCATCCCCCACATCCACCCACCATCTTGATCAGCAGGAATTCCATCCCAATCTGTGTCCTGACAGAGCCTGGGTACTGTGCCCTGCCCCACCCCCCAGCTTTGTTTTTGTTTGTTTTTAGATTACTCTTTTTATCTTCCTCTTTTCTTCCTCTATTTTTTTCCCCATCTTTCTCATCCCTGGTTACTGGTTTTTTTTTTTTTCCATTTTTTCTCATCTTTTTTCCTGGTTCCCTTGTTTTTCTTTCTTTTGGTTCTTCCCATCCTTGTTTTTCCTTTTGCACTTTTCCCACTTTTTCTTTACTATTTTACTCTTGCTGTTTTCTCTCATTCCTCCCTCCCAGATATTGTGGCTCCCCCCCCCTTT
>NW_006921653.1:3190409-3203594 GCF_000298275.1 Orycteropus afer afer
TTTTTTTTTTTTTTTTGCAATCATTTTTGATGTGGTTTGAGATTTTTATTCTCTTGCTTTTATTTATTTTAAATTATTATTATTTTTTTCTGAGTGAAAGACAGCAACTATTCCAACACAACCTAACCATAACAACCATAACTACAACTCCTGCAGCCCCACCCACTAAGTGAGAGCCACCACTTGCTTTTGCACCAACTGACCAAAAACAGCAGCCAGTACCAGCTCAGCTCACCCATAACTGCTCCTTACAAATAGCTAACAGAGATCTGTGCACACACCCTCATTCTCTTTCACACATTAAATATAACACCACCACAATGTCCCAGAGACAACAGACTATCCCAGTCCAAGCAAAGAAGAAAGATAAAGTAGTAGAAACAAGGGACCAGGATATAAACCCAGAAAACATCCCTGAGGAAGAAGCAGCATTGGAACTCCCTGATAAGGAATTCAAAAGAATTATATTTGGGTACCTTCATTCAATTGAGAGATCAAGGAAAACACTTAGAAACAATTTAGAAAAACAATACAAGAACAAATTGACAAAATAAAAGATTAGAAATGATACAAAAACAACAAATAGAAATCCAGAAGATTAATACTAAGATTTCAGAAATAGATGACACATTGAAGGGGCAAAGGAGTAGAATCAAAGCAATGGAAGACAGAATTAATGAGATTGAAGACAAATACCTCAATACTACTTTGTTAAGGGATCAATCAGACAAAAGATCAAAACACATGTGGGATACTATCAAGAGGAATAACTTATGTGTAATCAGGATTCCAGAACAGGAAGAGACAGATAAACCCTCATAGAAAATTGTCAAAGATTTGTTGGAAGAGAATTTCCTTGATAATGATGAAAGATGAGGATATAGCCATTCAAGAAGTTCAATGAAACTAAACAGGATAGATCCCAAAAGAAAATCTCCAAGACATATCATAATTGTTTTCTCCAAAACCAAAGACAAAGAAAGAATCCTGAAACAGCATGGGAAAAATGAAAAGTTACCTATAAAGTACTTGAAATAAAACTAAGCTCTGATTTCTTGGCAGAAACCATGAAGGCAAGAAGGCAATGGGGTGATATATATCAAAACCTGAAAGAAAAAAATCTCCAACCAAGAACTATATACCCAGCAAAATTGTCCCTCATTTATGAGGGTGAAATTAGGAGATTTCTAGATAAGCAGAAATTAAAGGATTTTGTTAAAACCAGACCAACTTTACAAAAGATCTTAAAGGGAATCCTTCTGATAAAGAACCAATAGCAGGAAACAAAAACCAATGATTAACACACATGATAACATAACCCACAAACCAACCCAGTTATAGAAGTGACCAAAGTAAAATAGCTTACAAGACTGTAAACAGGGAACCAGAAGAGACAACAGTTGGTAAATGAGGACAACTATAAACCAAACAGAGGGAATAAATTGTGTAGTTATGGAACTTCTAAGTGGTGAGGAAGTCAAGACAAACATGAGCAGAAGGGGAAAAAAAAAACATCGTAAAGGAATGGGTTGGGTCTTAATAGTGTTCACAAATAGAGAGGGATGTGGCCAAGGGAATTCCAACCTGCAGAAATAGTATATACATGTTGTTGGTGTTATTATGTGTCATCGAGTCAGACCCAACTCAAAGTGACCCCTCCTTGGGTTTCTGAGGCAGTATCACTACAGAGGAAGATTGCTCAGCCTTCCTTCCGAGGAGTGGCTGGGGGTTTGAACCACCAACAGCCTGAGAAAGGATGTGGCACATTCCAGGAAAATGAATGGAGTGATCGTAGTTGAAGCTGCAAGGTCTGGGTAGAAGGTCAGGCTTCAGTGGCATCTGAAATTTCAATAATATTTCACACATGTTGTTGTTGTTGTTGTTTGCCATCGAGTCGGCCCCAACTCATAGCGACCCCTCCTTGGGTTTCCAAGGTAGTATCACTACGGAAGTAGGATTGCCCAACCTTCCTTCCAAGGAGTGGCTGGTGGGTTTGAACCGCCAGCCTTCTGGTTAGCAGTCAAGTGCCTTAGCCACTATGCTACATAGAGAGACTAATTATCTTCTTTTAAAAAAAGAAAAAAAACACTGCCGTCGAGTCAGATCCAACTCATAGCAATCCCTCCTTGGGTTTCTGAGCCAGTATCACTACGGAAGTATATTGCCCAACCTTCCTTCTGAGGAGTGGCTAGTGGGTTTGAACTGCTAAGAGGTGTGTGTGTATGTGGTTTGACATTTGAACTTTAGTTGACAGGCCATACTTACACCTAGAATGACATTTTTGTTCCAGATACAACAGTTTGGTCAGATTGAAAGAAACAGATTTTTCTGGCCTGAACAAGTTGGAGCTACTAATGTTGCACAGCAATGGCATTCACACAATTCCTGATAAGACCTTCTCAGATCTGCAGGCCTTGCAGGTGAGACCAGGGGTGGGGGAGGATGAAAGAGGTGAAGTAAGACCTGTGATATGTACCTGCAAAAGCAGCCCATTCCTATGGAATATAAAAACAAAGATACAGAAAATTAGAAGTAGACATCCAGGGAAGACATCAAAAACTGATTTTTAATTTTTTTAGTGCAATAGTATGTGGAAATTAGAATAGTAGGAAAATCATGAGAGACATGCTTTCATACCTCAAGCTAAAAGAAAAAATTTAATTTTCATGCATTAATAAACCTCTAAAATAAAATATTTGAAAGCAACTTCTTGTCATGTTCACCTTGGAATCAATTGTGCCTCTTAAATTAATTTTTTAGACCAAAATTACCTTTCAATAAATCAATACATTTTTATTTTCAATTTGTTTTCTGGCTTGTTCAAAATTAATAATTTTAGAAAAAAGGTTATGGGGACTTACAAGAATTCATTCAGTGTTGCAAGAACTATCACACAAGTAGGTAAGAAAGTAAAAGGTAAAATAAGTATAGTAATAAGAATAAAAGGAATACAAAAATATATACATAGAAAACTTTATGTCTGCTTTGGGTAGGATTTGAAGTTTTCTAGACACTAACTCAAATGGAAAAATAGAGCCAATTACACAATTCATCCACCACTCATCTGTCAGTTTGTTGTACTGTGGTGGCTTGTATGTTACTGTGATGCTAGAAGCTATGCCACCAGTTATCAAAGGCGAGTAGGATCACCTATGGTGGACAGGTTTCTGCAGAGCTTCCAGGTTAAAATAGACTAGAAAGTAGGACCCAGCAATCTACTTATTTAAAAAAAAAAAAAAAGCCAGTGTAGGACTTATGAGTAGTAGTGGAACATTATCTGCTCTAGTGCCAGAAGAAGAGCCCTTCAGTTTGGGAGGCACCCAAAATACTACTGGAGATCCTCAAAGTAAAGTCAACCTTAATGGTGTAGATGGAGTAAAGCTTTCTGGACATTCATTGGCTGATAAGGTGCCTCTAAAAGAAAGAAACAGCTGCAAACAACCATAATTAATCAGAATGTGGAATATACTAAGTATAAATGTAGGAAAATTGGAAGTTGTCCACAATGAAATGGAATGCTTGCAGACAGATATTCTAGGCATTAGTGAGCTGAAATGGACTGGTATTGATCATTTTAAATAATTGAGGAGGAGCATCACATTCATTGTCAAAAATAACATTTAAAAATCTATACTAAAATATACTAACGCTATCAGTGACAGGATAATATCTATATACTAACGAGGAAGACAAGTTAATATGACTATTTTTCAAATTTATGCACCAACCTCTAATGCCAACTATGATGAAACTGAAGATTTTTACCAACTTCTGCAGCCTGAAATTGATCAAACATAGACTCAAGATGCATTGATAATTTCTGGTGATTGGAATGAAAAAAATTGGAAACAAAGGAAAAGCATAAGTAATGGAAAACAAGGCTTTGGCGATAAAAATGATGCCAGGTATTACAGGATAGAATTTTGCAGGACCAACAACCTATTCATTGGAAATGCCTTTTTTCAATAAAATAAATGGTGACTATACATGTGGAAATTACCTGATGGGAATACACAAGAATTAAATTGACTACATCTGTGCAAACAGATGATGGAAAATCTCAGTGGCATCAGTTGGAAGAAGGCTAGGGCCTGACTGCAGAACAGACCATCAGTTACTCATATGCAAATTCAGATTGAAGCTGAATAAAATTTTAAAAAAATCAAGTCCACAAGAGCCAAAGTATGACCTTGAGTATATTCCACCTGCATTTAGAGACCATCTCAAGAATAGGTTTGATATATTGAACATTAGTGACCAAAGAGCAGAGGAATTGTGGGATGATATCAAGGACATCATGCAAAAAGACAGCAAAAGTTCATTAAAAAGACAGGAAAGAGAAAGCTTGGCCCAAGATGACAGCTTAATCAAACACCATTTTGTTCCCCTATAATAAAAACTCAAGAAACCAAGTGAAACAGATCAACATGACGACGTCGGAACCCTGAACATCAAATGGAAAGATGAAGAAGTACACCAAACTCTGAGTAGAAGGAGAAACTGAATGAAAACAGTGAATGATGAGATTTATGGATCATAGGCATCCTGCTAGCCAGCCATGTTGCCATCTTGAGACAAAGTAAGCAGTTTCCTGGGTGAAAAACTCAGGAAGGTAATGTCATGAAATTCCCAATAGGAGACAGAGATACTGTATAGATAATCCCAGAGAGAAGGAAGGTGTGCAGGACATGGACAGGATACAAGCAGGGAAAGTGCAAAAAATTGGGCAAGATCTATCCTGGTGACACAGAGCAAGGAGGGAGCCAGGAACTAGTGACAGAACTAATCACCAGTGGTGTGCCTGACCATTGGAACAGGAGACTCTCACAGAATAGAGGATCCATAGAGCAATAACTAGAGGTCTCTCACTCAGCCAGAGTCCAGGTAGCACTCCTCCCCATACACACAAGTCATGCTTGGTGATTGGACAAGCAAGCACATCACCTCATCACCAGTTGCCTGGCACATATTGACAGATGCCATCCATGCTTCTACCCAGTGACAGACAGCAGATCCCAGAGTCCTCAATCAACAACCACCTATCTGCAATGTCACACATACCACATCAGGACAGTTCCTACAGACTGACTGCACATGTTCTGACACCCCTTGATTCCCCATCACCTAGTGAGATGCAAATTCACGCATGCACAGAGGTCCTATGCTGTCCTTTTGGGTAGCACTTCCTCCCAGTGGCATAGAAGATATTCTGCCCTCCTCTCCTGTGGATGTATAACTGCTAGCTCCAAACCAGAAGGACCACATGGTCCAACAGGAGCTATAGAGGGACCCCAATCACCCAATACTTGCCACCTCACATTAGGAAAAGGACCTGTTCTTATACCTCCACTTAATCCTAAAAGAGAAGACAAGCCTAACCAAAGAAGACTCACACATGGACATAACCCACCATACCCACTAATGAGAGCCAACCAACACCACCAAAGTTAAACAGAGACCAGTACCACAAAACAACAATTAAAATAATTCAAAGAAAGAAAGACATTCTAAAGAGAAAGAGAAGAAACAAAGCTCCTGATATTGTGATAAAGGAAAAAAAAAATAGGACAATAAAATCAGTAAAAAATTAAATAAGTAAATAGAATAATATCTTAATGCCTCAAAGATAGCAGACTATAACAAATTGTATGAAGAAACAGAATAAGAGGAAGAACTGCTAATAGAACTGCTTGATAAGGAATTCAAAAGACTTATACTTAGGCTCCTCAAAGAGGTCAAGAAAACACAGTGAAAAAAAAAAGTAGAAGAATTAAGAAAAACAATAAAAGAACAAAATGACAAATTCAGTAGTCAAATAGAATCCATACAAAAACAACTAGAAATTCAGAAGCTTAACAATAAAATGCCCAAAATAGATAACAAAAGGACACAGAAATAGAATCAGCTCAATGGAAGAATCAGTAAATAAAGGACAAATCCCTTCATATTATTTTGCTTTAGGAACAATAAAAAATAAAAGATTGAAGAAAACCTAAGAGCTATGTGGGACACATAAAGAGGAATAATTTATGCATACTAGAAATTCCAGAAGTGGAGAAGGTGAAAAGTACAGAGGGACCTTTTGAACATATATTGGCAGAAGACTTCCAAAATATGAAAGACAAGAAAGTTTCTATCCAAAAGACTCAACAAACACTATACAGGATAGACCCCAAAAGAAATTCACCAAGACATAGCATAATCAAACTTTCTAAAACCAAAGACAAAGAATCTTGAGAGTAGGTTGTAAAAAGCTGAATATCATTACAAATGGGGCATAAATAAAACCAAACACTGATTTCTTGTCTGAAACCATGCAGGGAAGAAGGCAATAGGATGACATATATAAAATTTTGAAAGAAAAGAATTGGCAACCAAAAATTTGTTTTTTTTCACTCAAGGCTGACCAGTAGTATATTTCTCAATTAAAATATGTAAGTCATGAATCATTCATTCCCTAGTTAAAAGTCCAGGCTCATTGGTTGGATAGAAACTGGTGAAACCCTCAGGACTATGGCCCTCAGTCACCCTTCAAGCCGGGAACTGAACTCACCCCAGTGGGTCAGCTTTCAGCCAAACAAGAGACAGATAGATAAGGTGAACAATAATGCCAAGGATGTATGCATTCCTTAGAACAATCAGCCCTTTGAGATCAAAAGGACAACATTTTCCTGAAGACAAAGTTCAGAAGGAAGGGGAAAGGAAAGAAGGAGAAATGGAAATGGGAAACATAGGGAAGCAGAATGGGTGATGTTACATGTTACAGTGAAACAGAATGTGTATGTACTGTTAAATGGAAAACTTATTTTCTCTGTAAACCTTCACCCAAATCACAATGAAACATTAAAAATATAGTTATGATGAGAAATCACTGTTTTAAATTGTGTTTGTTTTTGGGAAAAGGGTATGTTGGATTAGTAACTGGAGAAGGAATTGGAAAGTAACCAAGCATTATTTAAATACTCAAAAATTATTATAATCTCAATCCATAATCGATTGAAAGCACATTACTTAAAATAGCTAAAAAGTGGTAACAGCACAAATGTACATCATTGATGAATGGATAAACAAAATGTGGTATATCCATATAATGGAATAGTATTCAACAATAAAAAGGAAGATATATGGATATTTGCTACAACAGCAATAGATCTTGAAAATATTATGTTGAGTGAAATAATCCAGGCACAAAAGACTACATACTGTATTATTCCATTTAAATGAAATATGTGGAATAGAAGAATCCATGGAAACAGAAAGTAGATTTGTGGTTGACTAGGGCTAGCAGAAGCGGGGACTGACTGCCAGTTATTTTGGATCAGAAGGAAGTTTGGGCAATCTACTTCTGTAATGATACCTCCTCAGAAACCCAAGGAGGGGTCACTATGAGTCGGGTCTGACCCCATGGCAGTGTGTTGTGTTTGCTGTTTGCTCTTATTTTGGGTTGATGAAAATTTTCTAAAAGTAGATAGAATTGATAATTGCTCCACAATGTGAATATACTAAAACCCACTGAATTGTGAACTTTAAAAGGCCAATTTTTATGGCATGTAAGTTATGTCTCAATAAAGCTTTTATGAATATGAAAAAATAAAATAAACATGTAGTCCTTTTTATCAACAGACTTGAGAAGTCTTACATTTACTTGAAATATTAAGATACTTAAAATACTTTTGCTGTGGAAATTTTCAACCACCTACAAAAGTAGGGAGAATAGTTTAATGAACAGAATGTATCATCATCTGGTTTTAATAGTTATCAACACATGGCAGACCTCATCTTATCTGTACCCCCACCTACCACTTTTGCACTGCACTAGATTGTTTTGAAATGAGTCCAAGATTTCATAATGTTTCATCTGTAACTACTTCCACATACATCTCAAAGAAATCTTTTTAAAATAAGCACAATACCATTATTATATCTTAAAAAATTAACAATTCCTTAATAACATGAAATGTTCATGGGTGTTCTAATTTCCCTGATATTATGTTACTTTTGCAACTAATTTGTTTGCATTAGGATGCAAACAAGGACCAGACATTGCAGTGGGTTATCTCAACATATATTTTAGTGTTGATACACTTTCCTTTTGTGAAAATACTTTTGACAACATAAATGTATGCTTCTTTTCTTTCTTAGGTCTTAAAAATGAGCTATAACAAAGTCCAAAAACTTCAGAAGGATACTTTTTATGGCCTCAGGAGCTTGACACGGTTGCATATGGACCACAACAATATTGAGTTTATAAACCCAGAGGTTTTTTATGGACTCACCTTTCTCCGATTGGTACATTTGGAAGGAAATCAGCTGACTAAGCTCCATCCAGATACATTTGTCTCTTTGCGCTACCTCCAGATATTTAAAATATCTTTCATTAAGTACTTGTACTTGTCTGATAACTTCTTGACCTCCCTCCCTCAAGAGGTGGTCTCCTATATGCCTGGCCTGGAAAGCCTTTATCTTCACGGAAACCCATGGATCTGTGATTGCCATTTAAAATGGTTGTCTGATTGGATACAGGAAAAGCCAGGTATCTATACTATTTATTTCTTTGTCTTCATTAAATTGAGGAAACCTACCTGGAGATGTTTATTAGTAAGTGGAGAGGCCAAGGTAATTAAAAAGGAAATAAAAATGAAGTCTATATAATAATTCAGTGATAATGAATGGGATCTATTCTTTAATGAAATAATTATTCATTGTTTTGGGTCAACTGTTCGGTCATAGGAGCTCTAGTGGCAGCATGGTTAAAGCACTCAGCTGCTAACTAAAGGTCGGAGTTTTGAACCCACCAGCCACTCCATCAGAGAAAGATGAGGCAGATTGCTTCCGTAGATTTACAGCCTTGGAAACCCTATGGAGCAGCTCTACTCTATCCTTTAGGGCTACTGTGAGTTGGAATTGACTTGATAGCTGTGAGTTATTCAGTCACATCTCCTGACTTTTGGCAAAACTGAGAAATAAGAAATTGTATGTTACTCTTCCTTCTTCTTATTCCCCTTTCAGTCATTCAATCAATATTAAAAGTCAGTATTTTTTATTTATTTTTCTGTAGCTCTATCCCAGATCCTGTGCTAGTGGTAGGAATACCAAGTGCACCAGTTCTGCTCTAACCAAGCTTTCAGTGGCTACAGATAAGGGAACAGACATGAAAAAAGTGTAAAATGTTCTTTGTTGGGGAAAGTGGAATGTGCCATGAATAGCACAAGATGCATTCAACCAACACTCATTGTAAACTTTATCATGTTCAAGGGGCCTCTAGAATCGGGAGATCCAAAAATGAACAGGATAAATTAAAGTCCCTGCCTTTCTGAAGCTTACATTCTTGTGAGGGAAATGGGTAAACAACTAATTGAACCATTAATTTTTAAATTCCAGTTACATTATTATTTGATTTCAATTAAGTCCTTAAGATAATGACTAGAAAGAATAGATTCAGTTTAGTACCAAAGAGATCGTTAATCCTCACAATAAACCAATGAGCTCAGTAATATTATTGTCTGCATTTTATAGATGAGAAAACTAATAGATAGGTTAAGTAACTTGTTCAAGATGACATAGCGAGTAGGAGATAGAGGAGGAATTTGAAGCCTGGCAGGCTGCCTCCACTGCCCACACCCTTCACTGTTGTCAGCTAACAGATTTGTTAGTTTCTATAATAACTCTTTCCACAAATATTTGAGTTGGTAAAACTCACTCATTCATTGACCATCTGCTGTGTACTTTGAATTGTGAAGGAATAAAGGGACCTTAATTTCTAAGCCTTGGAGGAACTTTTGGAGACATGCCGAGATAATTTAGAAGGCAGTCTTTCAAAAGTATGAACAAAATGGGAACATAAAGGTCAGAGTAGGGAGCCCATCAAAGGAAGAGAGTCCATCAAAAGAGCCCTGACAGTGCAGTGGTTAGGCATTTGGTTGTTAACCAAAAGATTGGCAATTTGAAGCCACCAGTTACTCTACAGGAGAAAGATGTGAAAGTCTGCTTATGTGAAAGGTGTACAGCTTTGGAAGCCCTGTGGGGGCAGTTCTACTCTGTTCTATAGAGTTGCTATGAGTCGAAATTGATGCAGTGGGCAACAGGACCTTCCTAGCTTAACATTTAAAATCTTGGATGTCTCTTTTGTACAGCTATTTTCTTAAGTAGAGTTAAAACATTTTTTTTTTCTATTCAACTTTGTGCCTTTGAGTACACTAATCTCACTGAAATATTACCTTTTTTAACAAAAATTTTGTTACTTTCATTGTTGTGGTAGAGGATATATACAGAAAAACATAACACCAATTCACAGTTTCTACATGTACAACCCAGTGACATTGATTACATGCTCTGAGTTGTGCATCCATTCTCAACCTTCTTTTCTGGGTTGCTCTTTCTCCACTAACATAAACTGTCTGCCCTGTAAGGTTCCAATCTAATCCTTTGAACTGCTTTTGTCATTTTTATCCCATATAAGTGGTGTTTTTCCTCAGAAGGAAGATGGGGCCATCTACTTCCGTAGTGATACTGCCTCAGAAACCCTAGGAGGGGTCGCTATGAGTCAGGTCCAACTCGACAGCACATAACAACAACAACTTTTTTTTTTAAGTGATAAATATTATGTATATCTTGGAGTGTTTATTCATAGATCATTTTATTTGTATATATACATTTAAACTTTTTTTTTTTTTTTTTTTTTACTGTGGTCCTTTAAAAAAAAATCTTTTATTTATTTATTTTAATTTTTGCAGTGTTTCCTCACCTTCCCTCCCACCCCTGGTGATCAACAAAGAAAGTTTCCTTCTAAAAAATAAACCTTTCCTTGAATTTTTACAATAGTGAACTAATAGAATATTTGTCCTGTGATTGACTTATTTCACTCAGCATAATGTCTTCCAAGTTCATCCACATTATGCACTGTTAGGCAGATTCTACATTATTTTTAGGGTTGCATAGTATTTCATTCTGTGTATGTACCATAGTTTGGTTATCCATTCTTCTGTTGATGGGCACCTAGGTTGTTTCCATCCTTTTGCTATTGTAAATAGTGCTGAGATGAACATGGGTGTGCATGCATCTCTTCTTGTCCTGGTTCTCACTTCTATAGGATATATACCTAGTAATGGGATTGCTGGGTCAAATGGTATTTCTAATTCCAACTTTTTAAGGAATTGCTATACTGCTTTCCACAGTGGTTGTATCATTTTACAGTCCCACCAGCAGTGTATGAGAGTCCCAATCTCTCCATATCCTCACCAGCATTTATTTTCTGTGTAGTTGAACTTTGCTATTAGTGTTGGGGCCAGATGGTATCTTGTTGTTTTGATTTGTGTCTCTCTAATGGCTAATGATCATGAACATTTCTTCATGTCTTTGTTGGCCACCTGAATATCCTCTTTGATGAAGTGTCTATTCATGTCTTCTGCCCATTTTTTAATTGTATTGTTTGTCTTTTGTTGTTGAAGTGTTGGAGTTTTCTATAAATTTCAGAGATAAGTCCCTTGTCAGATATGTTATTGTCAAATATTTTTTCCCAATCTGTAGGTTCTCTTTTTACTCTTCTGGAGAAGTCTTTGGAAGCATATAAAAATTTAATTTTTAGAAGATCTCATTCATCTACTTTATCTTTTGCTGTTTGTGCATTTTGGGTTATGCTTGACGTTCGTTTTATCAAGTCAGATCTGACTCATAGTGACCCCTCCTTGGGTTTCTGAGGCAGTATTACTATGGAAGTAGATTGCCCAACCTTCCTTCTGAGGAGTGGCTGGTGGGTTTGAACCACCAGGGTCCCTAAATTTGCCCCTATTTTTTTCCTTGAGGAACTTCATAGTTTTAGGTTTCACATTTAAGTCTTTGATCCATCTGGAGTTAGTATTTGTGTATGGTGTGAGGTACAAATCTTGTTTCATTTTTCTTCAAATGGATATCTAGTTTTGCCAGCACCATTTATTAAAGAGACCATCTTTTCCTCATGTAATGGATTTCAGCTCTTTGTCAAAAATCAGCTGACCATAGGTCAATGAATCTATTTCTGGGTTCTCAATTCTGTTCCACTGGTCTTTGTGTCTGTCGTTGTACCAATACCAGGCTGTTTGACTACTGTGGCTGTATAGTAGGTTTTGAGATCTGTGACTGTGAGACCTCCTACTTTGTTGTTCTTCTTCAATAGTGCTTTGTTTATCTGAGGTCTCTTGCCTTTCCATATAAAATTACTGATTGGTTTTTCCATATCCTTAAAGAATGTTGATGATGATCCCATATAAGTTGTTCTTAAAAGAGCCTAATATCAAGGCAGATGAAATGTCACCTGTTTTTTCCTTCCTCCCTTTCTCTCCTTTCCTTCCTTCTTTTTTCCACAGCTCTTTCCTGAGAACCCATTGGTCAGGGCTAGGGACATACAGATGAATAAGGATAGTTCCTATTTTTATGTAGCTTATTATCTTATGGGAAGAAAAACAACTGAACAAGTAATTCTAATAGTGGATGGTGAGGGGTGAGAGGTACCAGGAGAAAATAAAGTAGGAAGCCCATCCAGAGGAGGTGTTGTATAAGCTGGGTCCAGAAGGATGAGTAGTAAGTAGTTAGGCACTGGTGGAAGAGGGCATGTCAGGCAGCAAGTGTGTAGAAAATAGAAAAAACAGTGTACACTAGAGATGATAGGGAGTCCCTGGAAAGTTAAAACTTAATGCACTCAACTGCTAATGAAGAAGTTGAAGGTTTGCACCCACTGTGAGGTGCTTTGGAAGAAAGCCCTGGCAATCTACTTCTAAACAATCAGACATTGAAAACCCTGTGGAGCACAGTTGTGCTCTGACACTCATGGGGTCACCATGAATTGAAGTAGACTTGACAGCAACTGGTTACTGAATAGGATGTGGCAGTGTTCAGGAATGAAAAGCATTTTTGTGTGACTGGAACATGGCGTGGTGGAGGAAATAAAAGTGACATGAGCAGATTCACATTTGAGGTAAAATATCTGATGTTCGAGCCCTGCTAACTCTAGTTCACATACTAGTGACAATTGTTGTTGTTGTTAAGTGCCGTCGAGTCGTTTCCGACTCATAGCGACCCCGTGCACAGCAGAACGAAACACTGCCCGATCCCATGCCAGCCCCACAATCCCTGCTATACTTGAGCCCATCATCGCAGCCACTGTGCCAATCCATCTCGTTGAAGGCCTCCCCCTCTTTCGTCGACCCTCCA
>NW_006921653.1:3205810-3279489 GCF_000298275.1 Orycteropus afer afer
GGCTGTTTCTCTTCAATTTGAGTGGTGCCACATCAGCAAATGAAGGTCTCAAAAGCTTTCTCTTATCCATATGAGTAAGGCAGGGTTTACTCAGATTTTGCAGCTCTTTCCCAGTCCTATTTTGAGAGCCTTTTAGCCTAACCGGACTATTCCTAAAGGTGCGTGGTAATGTACCAAACAGTGTTTCTTTGCTATTCATAAGGTTTTCCCTGGCCAATTCTTTGAGAAGTGGACGGCCTCTTCCTTCTTCCTAGTCTGTCTCAGTCTATAAGCTGGTCTGTTGCACCAGGGGCATTTCGCTGGGTTTTTAACACCAGAGGCTCAGCCTCAAAACTCACGTCTACATGTCACGACAGTAGGACAAACCAACAGACAAGTTTGTCTTGCTGTTGGAGACCTCTCGTATCACCCCCACCTGTGTCCCTATGGCTGACTGCTCCTCTGTCTGGCTTCCTGGCTTTTAATCCCCTTTCTTCTGCTCTTCTGGCCTGCTGCTTTGGGCGTCCCTGAGTTCTCTCTCCTCACCTGTATTCCTGGGGCTTACTGCTCCTCTGTCTGAGTTCCTGGCTTTTATCCCCTTTCTCCTGCTTTCCCGTCCTGCTGCTTTGGGCGGGCCTGAGTTTCCTCTCCTCACCTAATCCCTTTGGCTGACTGCTCTTCTGTCCCGGTTCCTGGCTTTTAATCCCCTTTCTCCTGCTCTTCCCGCCTGCTGCTTTGGGCATCCCTGAGTTGTCTCTCCTCACCTGTAACCCTGGGGCTGACAGGGATGCTAGTGACAATAGGCTTACTAAAATATGAGTATAATTCTGTGGTGAAGCTGGAAGTCTTCCAGATTCTTTGCTGTACCAGTCTGGGCATTGATAGGTAAATACAGGGTCAAGGTTGACTAGTAAGTGTGTGAGGGATAGAAGTCTTTTATGATTGCTAAAATGTTGTCAGGATTGCCAGCCACCTCCTCTACATAGGTCTATAAAATAGCTGAAGTTAAGAATATCGAGTAACTAAATCTCTGTGATGCTACCTGTGAAATACACACAGAGTTTGGATCCTTGGTTAGAGGTACTTTCTTCAGTGTTTGAGAATTGTGTGGGACAGTGTCCAGCCACTCCAGAAAATGAGATCTTCTGAGTACTACGAGGGAGTAGTATTTAGTGAGAGAATTCTTACTTTCTATGCTGGAGACCCAATTTTGATTCTTGGCCAATGCTTCTCATGCTCAGCCACCACCTGTCAGTCAGTGGAGGCTTGTGTGTTGCTATGATGCTGAACAGGTTTTAGCAGAACCTCCAGATGAAGACAGACTAGGAAGAAAGGCCTGGTGATCTACTTCTGAAGATCAGACAATGAAAACCCTATGAATCATAATGATCCAGTACACAATTGATCATGGAGGTGACTTCGGGCTGGACAGGGTTTAGTTCCATTGTGCATGGGGTTAACTAGTTGTAGGTGAACTTAATGGTAGCCAACAACAACAAGTACTATGCTTGTTTTAAATGTTGTGTCCATTGTGTCATATGGGAGCTACTATGTGGATAACATGAAGCCCCAGGATGCATTTTGTGTAAAGGAAAACTCTGTACCTCTTACCGAGTTTCTCAGTGACCAACATTTTAAATAAGACTCACAAGAGCAATATTTTTAAATGATCAGATACATGTCATCCAAATACCTGAAAGGGGAGGCTTTAGAAGAATTTGGGCTGGTCCTCGTGCTATAAGACTTGTACGTTTATGACTTAACCAAATGCCAGACCTTTAGTAAGCTGCCCCATTGTTTGGCCACCATTGTTCTCCCCTCCTCATCAAACCTGACCCTCCTCCAGCAAGCCTACCTCATTCAGTGGCACCATTAATCTTCCAATTATTAAAGTCATAAACCTGAATCTTCCTTGACTCTCCCTCCCAATTATTCGCCGTATTTGACTAATCCCTACCTCCTGTTGATTATCTCTACCTGCTGCATTTTCTCCTGCATCATCTGTTTCTCTCCATTCCTCTTGCTACTAACCTACATCAGGCCAAGACATTGTGACTGAATTGTAGCAACAGCATCCTAACTTTTACATCTCCTGTGTCCATCTTGTGTCCATCTTGTTTGTCATTCTAATTTTCTCCATACTGTGTCCCGACTGATCTATCTCAAATGCAAATCTAACTAGTCCACCTATTGGGAGGGTATAATAACTCAAGCTCTTCTATGTGTCACATAGGGTCTTCACTTTCTGAGCTTTAATTACTTCAGCCTTGCCTCCGTCCCTTTCCTGGAAACTCTTGTTTACATCTCTAGGTCTTAACATAAGCAGCCCCATTGCTGGAATGCTTACTTAAGCTATCCTTAATACTGCTTATTCACATTCAAAAGTAACCCCAAAGAGGCACAGTGCATAATATCAAAGACTGTAATAAGACAGACGGGGCTTTTCACATGATATCTGTGTCAACTTGTGTTTAAAACCTCTCACAGCTAATTTCTTTATCTGTAAAAATGGGAAATGGTGCCTACTTCCCAACATGTTCTGAAGATTAGAGAACATAGTAGATATCCCACAAAACCAATTCAGTGCATCAGTTATCATTTTTTCCTGAATGTAATAAACACAAAAACAAAACAAAACAAGAAATACACAAGTCTCTCTCTTCCAGACCTATCTTTCAGAATTTAACCAGGAATTTTCTCCTCCTAGAAGTTTTTCATGCTCTCTTGCCCCCACGTCTGAAGTGGGCACCCCTCCTTGTGATTCTTTTAATTACAGAGCTTGTAATTGCCCGTCTCACTCATGAAACTATAAATTGCATGGAAATTTCAATGGTGTCATGTAGCTTGGCATCGAGCAGGCTCAAAAGTATTGGACGAATGAATGAATAAATGAAGCATTATACCAGTACAAGCTGAAGAATTCTTGATGTCCTTTTTTTTTTTTTACAGTAACTGCAAATTTTATTGTATCCATTTTTTGTTTTGTCTACCTGGGCTGATCACCAAAAAAGAATATGAATTAAACAAACAGGAATTAATCATGTAGTCTGTAAATGCAACCAAGTAAAGCATCTATATTACTATAAATATATAATATAAAGAATATATATAATATATTATATTATATATATATATAATATTAATAATACATAATAACCAATATATAATATAAAGAATTACTATAAAGAATAATAAAAAGAGTTTTGAATTAATGCTATCTTTGAAAATGACATGGATAGTCAAGAAAATATGACTACATATTGGCTGTGTGAAAAATGATCCTATTAACTGTACGTAATTATCATCCATTTTAAAAATAATTTTCTTTTAAGATAATGGGAAGAACCATGAGATTTTTTTTATGATGGTCAAGTACTTGTGATGCATCATTTATCAAACAGGTTATCTTTCAAAGGAGAATGAAGTTTTATCATTGTCTTAAAACATCAAAATGAAGAAATAAGACTCAACTGCTGTTAATTAAAACATAAGCATATCACTTAGTTTCTGTAGAAAAAGAACAATTCATTCAGCTAATACACCCTCTTCTCACTTATTGACATTCCTAAGACCAGGTCATTATGTGAAAATCAGTGTTGTATGAGAATGTAGGATGACCATATCAGATCATAAAATGGAGGATGACTACATCATTACATAACTGCCAATTACATCCTTACATAACTGCCAAACCACTGAGAATCATGGCCCAGCCAGGTTGATATACCACCTTCACCATCACAGCAAGCATTACCCCTCGCACCTCAGTGTTCATGAACTTCGTTAAAATACAAAATAGTCAGATAGTAGATTTTTTACTACTTTCATGCAAAATGTTGGATAATGACATTTCGTTATCCAATTAGTTGATAAATGAGTATCTCTATGTACTTAATACCAAATATATATGAGATGTTTTCTAGGCATGGGAAATACAATAGTGAACAAGAAAGACAAAATCTTTTTACCTATGGATATTATAAACTAGTTGTCATTAAGTGGGTTCTGACTAGTCCCTGAGTAGTGCAAATGGTTGATGTGCTTGGCTGCTAACCAAAAAGTCAGAGTTTTGAGTTCACCCAGAGGTACCTCAAAAGAAAGACCTCGGGATCTACTTCTGAAAAACTTCACTGTTGAAAACCTATGGAGTATAGTTCTACTCTGACATACATGGGGTCACCATGAGTCAGAACCAACTTGATGGCAACTGGGTTTTTTTTGGTGGATATTATAGTAATATACATGAACAACTTTTTTTTTTTTTTAAGAAATCAATTAAAAGAGAAAAGTGTTTAAAAGAACTTTCTATTAAACACCAAAATTTCCAAATTGTTTTAAATTCTAGTAAAAGCTAGTTTTTTCAGAATATTCAAATGTTAATTCATATAGAAGCCACAACTGACAATAATTTAACTGATATTTTTCCTAGATATAATCAAATGCAAAAGAGAAAGAAGTCCCTCTAGTCCTCAGCAATGTCCACTTTGCATGAACCCCAGAGCGTCCGAAGGCAAGTCCTTTGCTATGGTCCCACCTGCAGCTTTCATATGTGCCAAGCCAGCTATCGATCCATCTCTGAAACTCAAAAGCCTGAACATTCTAGAAGACAGTGGTTCGGCCTCCATCTCTCCCCAAGATTTCATGGCACCCTTTGGCTCCCTCATCTTGAATATGACGGACCAGTCTGGAAATGAAGCTAATATAGTCTGCAGTATCCAGAAGCCCTCAAGGACATCACCCATTACATTCACTGAAGAAAAGGACTATGTTCTGGTAAACACATCATTTTCTACATTTCTGGTGTGTAATGTAGATTACAGCAATATTCAACCAGTGTGGCAAGTTCTAGCTTTGTACAGTGATTCTCCTCTGATACTAGAAAGGAGCCATTTGATCACTGAAACACCCCACCTCTGTTACAAATATAAACAGCTAGATTCTAAGCTTGAAGACATTTTCACCAACATAGAGGCTGATCTCAGAACAGATCCCTCTTGGTTAATGCAAGACCAAATTTCTTTGCAACTAAATAGAAATACTACCACATTCAGTACATTGCATATTCACTACTGGAGTGATGCTCAAATCACTGTACCAAGGACAGAGATGAGACCAGTGAAACACAAATGGACCATGATTTCAAGGGATAACAATACTAAGTTGGAACATACTGTTTTGGTTGGTGGGAGCATTGAACTGGACTGTCCAGGCCAAGGAGACCCCACTCCACATTTGGAGTGGCTTCTAGCTGATGGGAGTAAAGTGAGAGCCCCTTATGTTAGTGAAGATGGACGAATTCTAATAGACAAAAGTGGAAAACTACAACTTCAGATGGCTGATAGTTTTGACACAGGTGTATACCACTGTGTAAGCACCAATTATGATGATGCAGATATTCTCACTTACAGGATAATTGTGATAGAGGCCTCTGTAGAAGCCCATCATGAAAATGGGGCTCATCACACAGTTTTCACTGGTGACACACTTGACCTTCCATGTCATTCTACTGGTATCCCAGATGCCTCTGTTAGCTGGGTTCTTCCTGGAAACACTGTGCTCTGTCAGTCCTCAAGAGATAAGCAAATTCTTAACAATGGCACATTAAGAATATTACAAGTCACCCTGAAAGACCAGGGACATTATTGTTGTGTAGCAGCCAACCCATCAGGGGTTGATCTTTTGATTTTCCAAGTTTCAGTCAAAATAAAAGGACAAAAGCCAGTGGAGCATGATGGAGAAACAGATGGCTCTGGACTTGATGAACCCAACCCCACTGCTCACCCTAAGGATCCACCAGCTATTCAACTCCCTTCTTCTGCTCCAATGGAAGCTGAGGTTGAAAAACAGATAATAAACCCAAGTAAGAAGCACAACTATTGGAAGTTAATACACCGCCGGCGTGGAGATTCAACAAATCGAAATTTTAGGGAGCACAGGAGGCAGTTTCCTCCCTTTGCTAGGAAAATTGACCCACAACATTGGGCAGTGCTTTTGGAGAAAGCTAAAAAGAATGTTGTCACAGAGAAACGAGAAAATACCACAATACAGCCAACTCCACAAGTCACCCAACTCCTGAAACTACCTGGTGAGGAAGAAGAAAGCTCAGGTGTGCTCCCTCCAGATGAGGAATTTATGGTTCTGGTAACTGAAGCTCCAGATGTTCCAGCAAGGACACTTACTGCAGATTCCAGAAAAATATCCAGTAGCCTTGTGTCAGATATAATAACTTCTGGCACCGAAGCCTCTCCAGCTGTGAGTCCACAAATACTATCACCTGAAAATCTTGTACATTTCAATCCATACACTGCTGTGAAAAGTACAGCCCTGCCAATGAAAACAAATCCAACCACATCAACCAAAATGCATGACATTATCAACCAGAATTCATACACTATTTTTCCTCTTCCATCTGGAGCTCCTGAACTTCGGAACATAGATCAGATGGGGAGGAGTACACCTCCAATAACACTGGGTACTGGGATCAATGATGTCAATATCAAAATGCTTAGCAATGCTAACAGTAAGGCTGATGTATTCTTAGTCTCAGTAAATACCATGAATGAGCATCAGACAACTGGAAATGTAGTCAGTGAACCTAGGAGCAATCACTTCTACTCTCACAGTACTCAACAACTTAGGAACTCTACACACCCTACAGAACCATACACTGGTGTCAATTCTCAGTTACAGACTCCTAGAAATAGCACATCTAACACTGCACTCTCCAGACGGTTTGGGAGACGGAGGAAAATTTGGAGCAAAGGGCGAATTACCAGCCCATACAGAACTCCAATTCTTGGACAGCATAGATATGGCTTTGCGAGATCAAGACTCAGAGGTTCTTCTGAAGACACTACTACCACATTTTCAGCCACAGAGCCCAGTGTGATGTGCCCATCCTGTTCTCCCAGGGAGAGGCTTGCCCCTGCTACAGAAGCACTGTCTTTTCCAAGTTCTTCCCCGGTTACCCTCCCCAAAGCTGATGTTGCCAAAGCCATGTCAGAAGAGTCTACAACTCTATTTCTGAGTCCATCATTGCTATTCGATAGCAAACTAGACATCGAAAAAACAACACCCACAATAAGATATTTCAATGCTGAAAGTATCCAAGTGGCTCCAACTGGTGCAGTCAGGACTCAAGCTAAAACATCCATATATATGGAAAAAAATCATTTAATGAATGCTGGTTACCCAAATGTGCCTAGCATCTGGGAAACTAAAAGAGATTCATTGACTATATCACCATTTTCAGACCCCATTACCAAGCCATCTATGCCTAATACTATAGCTATTACAAGATTTTCAAGAAGGAAAATTCCCTGGCTTCGCATCTTTGTCAATAACTATATCCAAAAAGAAAGGTTAAAGAATAAACATAAATTTAGTTCACAAAAAAGCACAGCCACAGTGCTTCCAAAAATACCTCCTGCTTTGCCCACAGATAAAGTTTCCTCTTTGCATTTAACAACACTCTCAGCAAATGTGAAGCAAATTCCATCTGTAACATTGGCTACAACTCACCATAATACCACTGAAACGCAAAGTCCTAGAGGTCTCCCGCTGATGAAGAAGCAGCCCTTCCCACCCCTGTACTCTACACTTGCTAGTATTGCAAGCAAAGAATCACATACAACAAAGTTCACATCAGTGCCAACAGTCGCACTGACAACTCCTACTGCCTCTGCATCAGTCATGATCAGTAAAATCCAACCAGCCAGACCTGGGGCACAAAAAGAACAAAGACAAAAGGAAACCCAGAAGAATAGAAATGGGCCAAATGTCTCTCTAGCACAGAGTTCTGACTTTGTGACATCCACTGCTGTGGCACCTCCTGTTCTAACTACAGTTGAAGCTTTGAATAAGTCCAAGGTCTCTGTTTTTATTCATTCTCCCCTAGAAAATCCAAAAGGGGTCTCAAGCAAAATTGGTTTCCATTCAAGAACTCTTAATCTGACAGATATAATTAAAGAACTACCCCAAGAGAGTACTCAGACTGTGAGGAGCATAACTGCTTCACAAACTACTATGTCTAGCAAACACCACCAGAGTACCACACCCAGGGAAGCACTCATTAGACACTCAACTGGGCCACCATTCTTGAGCACTCATGGCACTCCATTGCCAATCCCCACCCATCCCTTTACTCAAAGAGCAGTTACTGACAATGAAGTAACTCCCATTTTCAGGATGATGGCAAATGCATTGGTCAAGCCATCTGAGTCCTCAAGGCATGATGCTAATTCACACCAGTTAGCAGGAGAGGCTGCAACATCTCCCAAGGCTCAGCCAAATGTTCAATTCACAATTGGAACCACACACTTCATACACTCTAATGAGTTACATTCTTCTACTCTGCCAGGACTAATCACAGTTAAACCACAGAATTCTAAATGGACTCCTTCTTCCTGGTCAGAAAACCAATTTGGGCACAAGTCATACCCAGAAATTGCTGAAAATGGCAAAAAGCCAGTCGTAAGCACATTGCCCACTCTAGACTTGCTAGTGGACACCACTCCTGCATCACACTGGGATGGAGAGAAGTCTGCAGAGAAGAGTGGCTTCAAGAAGACAAACATTAAAACAATAACCACTTCTGAATTCCTTCCCTTTGAATCATTATCTAGGAATACATTTGAGAAGCCCAGAATAGTTGGAGGAAGAGCTGCAAGTTTCACCATTCCTGCTAACTCAGATGCCTTTCTTCCCTGTGAGGCTGTTGGAAAGCCCCTGCCCACTATCCGTTGGACCAGGGTCTCATCAGGTATTTGAAACTATTTCATGTCATTGAATCTATTTTAGCAAAAAAAAAAACAATGAAAAAAGATTGTGTTACGTTTCAGAGTCACATGTCCAAAGAATCAACATCAGTTTCAAATTTCTCTAAGACCCAGAAATTATTAATATCCTTAGTTGACACTGGCATTTTTTTGCTCATTAAAATGTTTTAAAACATATATTAAAAACATTTTTTGAAAATGCTTTGAAAACAAACTCAAGGCAATATGATTTGAAAAAGAGAGTGATCATTGTGTCAACTCTTCTGGCTTTTAAATTATAAATATGTGAATAAAAAATTCCAGGAATAATTTTGGTAATCTGGGGATTAGCTGTCCTAATTTTATTTTAAAATATATTTATTCTCAGCACCCTAACAAAAAGATAGCTTTCTTCTTGACATTACTACTTGAACAAATTATGTTTTTTGACTGCATTTCGATGGCCTATGACTATAAATTTCTTTCTTCTTATCAGGACTTGATTTGTCTAAAAGGATACAAAATAGCAGGTTCCAAGTGCTCCCCAATGGTACCCTGGCCATTCAGAGGGTGGACATTCAGGACCGCGGACAGTACCTGTGTTCAGCATCCAACCCTTTTGGCACCGACCACCTTCATGTCACCTTGTCTGTGGTTTCCTATCCCCCCAGGATCCTGGAGAGACGTACCAAGGAGATCACAGTTCATTCTGGAAGCACCGTGGAATTAAAGTGCGCAGCTGAAGGTAGGCCGGGTCCTATGATTTCCTGGATTCTGGCAAACCGAACAGTGGTCACAGAATCATCTGAAGGAAACAGGCAGGCTGTGGTGAAATCTGATGGAACACTGGTTATCTACAATCTCAGCATTTACGACCGTGGCTTTTACAAATGCACGGCCAGCAACTCAGCTGGCAAGGACTCACTGCTGGTTAAAATACAAGTCATTGCAGCCCCACCTGTTATTCTAGAACAAAAGAGGCAAGTCCTTGTAGGGACTTTGGGTGAAAGTTTGAGGCTACCCTGCACTGCAGAAGGAACTCCTCAGCCCAGTGTTAAATGGGTCCTGTCTGATGGCACTGAAATCAAACCATTGCAATTTATCAATTCCAAATTGTTCTTATTTTCGAATGGAACTCTATATATTAGAAATGTAGCCTCTTCAGACAGGGGCACTTACGAGTGCATTGCTACCAGCTCCACAGGCTCGGAGAGAAGAGTGGTAGTGCTTATGGTGGAAGAGCAAGAGACCATTCCCAGGATAGAAGTTGCATCCCAGAAATGGACTGAGGTGAATTTTGGGGACAAGTTACTACTGAACTGCTCAGCTACTGGAGAGCCTAAGCCTAAAATAATCTGGAGGTTACCGTCCAAGGCTGTTGTAGACCAGTGGCACAGGTAAACGCATGTTGTTATGTTGGAATCATTTTCTTTCTTTATTTAGCTGCACAACTTTGGAAATGGAAAAAGCAATACACGGAGTCTAACAGAAGTTTTCGAGAACCCACAGATTCTGCACATAAAGGCAACACTTTCCAAAGAGAATCATCCTTTTGATGTCATCTGGGATATAAAAACCAAGCTTTTTCACAAGGTTAAGGGTCAACTTCTCACTGAGTTTATAGAATTAAAAGCAAGGTAAAAGTCTCATTTGCCTCATACTTACGACAGTTTTAAAATAGTAACTATAAATGTAGCATATTCTCTCTATCCAAACTAGAGTAGGAAATTGTTGTAATGCAGTCAAGGCTCTGGAGAGACACTCCATTACTTCATTCTTCATGGGCTCCTTTTAAACAATTTAAACATTAATACAATCAGAACATAATTATTTTTCCATAAAACTGCAAAATCTTTTATGAAAAGAACAACAATAAGACTTGCACATGGCTGATTGTATTCAGGAGCTCCACCACCTTGATAGAGACATATATACAGACACATAGGTTCTCTAAAATGCCCTGTGATAGGCATATCAATACTGATTTCATGCTATCTTTTAAAAGCAATTATAGCTTATAAAAAAAAGAGATACCATCAACTCACTGGACTCATGATGACCCCATGTGTGTCAGAGTGAAACTGTACACCATAAGATTTCCAGTGGCTAAATTTTCAGAATTGATCACCAGGCCTTTCTTGCAAAGGTGCCTTTGGGTAGATGGACTCAAACTTCCAACCTTTTAGTTAGTAATTTAGTGTTCTAACCATTTGTACCATCCACAGAGTCCAATTATAGCTTCTAAAAGTTATCAATTTTGACATTTACATGCCTTTATGTGATGATTTTCCATAAAATACCAAAAAAAAAAAAGATGTGTGGGCATTTCTATTTTATATATTTGTTTATTCATTAGTGGAAAACATCCATGCAGAAGAAGCTATGTTAGATAAGAAATTATGCTATAAGTAGACAAGTAGATCTTTTTAGGGTTAAAGTGAGTTGCTGTTACATGTAGTTAATGAAATCACCTTGAGATCTTTAATTCAAAAGTAACAGTTGATTTTCAAGTTTTTAAAATAATAATAGGCCATCAAAATTATCTGACTATTAAATTGAATTTATTTTTTAAATAAAAATTGCTGTTATGAAATATAAGGAGCTTTGGTGGTGTAGTCATTAAGGCATCTGGCTGCTTACTACAAGGTCAGCAGTTCAAACCTACCAGCCACTCCATGGAAGGAGGATGGGGCAATCTACTTCCTTAAAGATCTACAGCCTCAGGAACCCAATGGGGGTTGCTAAGAGTGGGAATCCACTTGATGGCAGTAGATTTTTAGATGTTGTTCTTCTTGTTGTCGTTATGAAATATGAACTTTAGAAAGCACATATTTATGTTTGTTATCTACTATACATCTACCTATGTATGGCATCAAATCTTTTCAAAGCTTTATTTATTGGTTATGGTATTTAATTTCACAATAACAGCATGTCATGTTTTGGCCTTCACTTTATTGTAAGCATTTCATTAATACCAAATGCCAGTTCTATTTTCTGAAACTAATGCAGTTAAAATAAATCCCACAGCTCATAGGTGTGATTCTCCTTTATACAAGTGTTGTTCACTATACTGAGTGATGCAAATACAATTTTCACTAGCCACACAGAAACCCATGCAAGAACTAGGGAAGACATCACACTTGCTATGGGAGTAACAGATAAAGTTTAAAATTTAGGCTCTAAGGACGTGGTCAAAACATTTACTGTGCAGTAAACCCATTTTAGAAAATGTAAATCTTTGATCAGGAGTTAGGAAAAAGTTTAAGAGAATATCATAAGAAGTTAATCCAAAGGAAGTCTGGAAAGTGTTCCAAAACACATTATTAGTACCTCAGAATGACTCCTAATCAGGTATTCCAATTAAATGAATCAGGTATTCCAAAATACCTCCTAATCAAGTATTCCACATTCCAATGAAATCCTGCAAGGAAATTAGGCAGGTTGTTTACATTTTGTTTTGGGAAAGTCCTTAAAGCATACATGGAAAGATTGTTCACACTGTGGAGAGCATATAAGATCACAGATGCTACTTTAATGATTGCTTTGGAACTAACCTACTCAAAAAGGCAGGAATATTTTACTTACATGTTTTAGATATTCCAACTGAAAGAAAAAGGGCACTTCTATTGCAATAATAATAATAATAATAGTAATAATAGTAATAAAATTTCCATCATAGCAATGCTTATCCAAGTCCACTCCGCAATGGGCAACATAAACAAAACCCTTTTAGTTTCTTCTGATGGTCACCATTGTAAGGTCACAGTAAGGAGAAAAGGACGCACAAAAGTGAGGTTAAAGAGAAGTTTTTATTCTGAGTTTCCAGGGGAGGTTTATGGGCCCCCGAGAGGGGCCTGGGCGAGGTTCACGGGTCCCTGAGAGGGGCCCGGGAAGTCGCACCACCTGGCTGGGGAGGGGAAGGTTTATAGTCTTGTGGAGGACCTAAGCGGGGACACTAAGGAAATAGTGGAGTCCAATTAGCTGTTAGTATGGGTCTGCACTTAATTAGCATGAGGGGGCTTCACAAGAGGAAGTTTGCCACTGCATGGGACTTTCCAGTCTGGGCGGGTTCTGTTACTTCCGTTGTCTTATCAGGCTGTCTCATCAGGGCTTGACGCCTGGAGGAAGCTGCTAACTGAAATGTTGGTGGCTTGGGTTTGCTTCGTCCTAACAACCATCACCCAAAAATCCTTTCTTGATGTTTTTTAATGGTCCCAGACTCAGAGCACTACTAGTCTACTCTACCACTTTAGCTTATGCATTCTATGTTTCAGTGCAGGGTTGTATTTTCTCTCCTTTGGGATCTTGCTCATCATGACCTGGGAGCTTGTCACGTGTGCAGAATGTATATCTGAATCTGCAGTATAAAAAGGTCCCCAGGTGAATTGTGTGCACATTTAAGTCTGAGAATCACTGCTATGGAAAACCATAGATGCTTGCTTACGTGTTAATAAAATTGCATTTCTTTTCCTTTTAACAAGTAAACTTTTAGAAGTAAACTGTCTTGAAAAGAAAGAGTTATGTTTCTATTTTATACACAGTGAAACCTGTAAGTGCTGGAACTTGACGGGACTGCCTTGTTTATCCAGGTATCGCGAAATTTTCCCCAGAGCTTCTAACAGGCCCCTCTGCTGTGCACCTGAATTTCCACCCCAGATACACTGAATCAGAATCTATAGTTTAATAAGATCCTAAGTGATTCTTAAGTAGCATAGTGCCTAAGGCACTTGACTGCTAACCAGAAGGCTGGCGATTCAAACCCACCAGCCACTCCTCAGAAGGAAGATGGGGCAATCTACTTCCGTAGTGATACTGCCTCGGAAACCCAAGGAGGGGTCGCTATGAGTCGGTCCGACTCTACGGTATATAACAACATAACAACACGTGATTCTTGTATATACATAGCTCTTGTTAAAATATAGATATTGATCAGTATATCTGGGGTAGAAATGCAAATTCTCAGCAGGGGGTTGAAGCGGAATGAACTAGTTTGAAACCCTGCTTAAATAAGGCCCCATGTGCTTCTGTTAAGGAGCTCTGGTGGTGTAGTGTTTAAAGCATTTGGCTGTTAATCATAAAGGTCAGTGGTTTGAACCCACCAGCTGCTCCATGGAAGAAGATGAGGTAGTCTACTTCTGTAAAGATTATAGCCTTGGAAACTCAATGGGGGTTGCTATGAGTCAGAATCAACTGGATAGTAGTGAGTCTTTTTTTTTTTTTTTTTGTGATTCTGATGCAGGGATTAGGGGATCTGCATTATGATCCAAGCTTTAGAGCAGTGGTTGTAGACTTTGCTGCACATAAGAATCACCTCGGAAACTTTAAAAACATTAATACCTAGGTCACGCTCCACCACCAATTAAATAAAAAATTCCAGAAGTGGGACTTAGGCATCATTTTTATTTTAAACTCCACAGGGGATTTTAATGTGTGTTCAAGTTTGAGAATTAGTGTTTTTGGAGAGCAACTCCTTGGGGGCAGCTCCACTCTGTCCTCTGGGTCACTGTGAGTCAAAATTGAACAGCAACAGGTTTGGTTTGGGTTTAGGTTTAGGAAACAATAGCAGGTGGCAATGTACCACAGTGAAAAAGTTAGGGTTTGGGAGCCAGACTAAGGCAAAGCACCTTGCATTTTCCATTCCTTTTATTCAGTGCATCCATTATGATGATTTTATCTTGATTTATATGCCAGAGAAGTGCCTTTCACAGGAGAAAAAATGAAAAGAACACCAGCATCCTTTTAGAATGCATAACTGCAATACTTTCTGTGCTTCTTAAGTTTACTGGAGAATAAAAATTGACTGCAGGCTGTTTGACTGCTACTGTTAGCAGTTATGCTATGTAAGGTAGTTTTCTGGTTCACCTACCTGTGTAAGCTATGTCACCAAATAATTAGAAGAAAAACATATAGATGGATTCTTAGCTATGGTGCTCTTGATCTCCTTTTTGCATAACCAGCCACTCCTCGGAAGGAATACTGGGAAATCTACTTCCATACTGATACTACCTTAGAAAGCCAAGGAGGAGTTACTATGAGTCTGGACCAACTCCATGGCAATGAGTTTGGTTTGATTTGGTTTTTGTTGTTTCTGAAGCTCTGATTTAGTTTTACCAGTAAAAATCTGCCATCTGGTGGTTAAATGTGGTAATGCCAGGCAGTTTAGTTTTAGTGGAGTTCCTGGATAGTGCAAACCACTAACCAGTTTGGCTATTACTGACATTCAAATCTACCCAGTGGTACCTCAATCTATTTCCGAACAGCTTGGCAGTCTACTTGCGAAAAATCAGCCATCGAAAGCCTACAGAGCACAGTTCTACCCTGACACACATGGGTCGCCATGAGCCGGAGTCAATTCAACGGCATGTTTTGACAGCTGACCAGAAGGTTGGCGGTTCAAACCCAGCAGCCACTCCATGGAAGGAAACTGGGCAATCTACTTCCGTAAAGATTTATTACCTTGGAAACCCGAAGGTTTTTATGAGTTGGAATTGACTAAATGGCAGTGAAGTTATTTATTTAGTTTTTAAATTATTCACTCCGAGAAACCAAACCAACAAACCCAACTCACTGTCATGGACTCAATTTCAAGGCTGTACATCTTTATGGACGCACACTGCCACATCTTTCTTCTGCAGAACAGCTAGTGGGTTCCAACCATTGAACTTGTTTTGGTTAGCAGCCCTATGCCTTAACCACTGTGTAACCAGAGTTCCTGCCTCTTCTCTCAAACTAAAAAAAAAAAAAAAAAAAGAGGAGAAAAATGTTCTACATAGTTCAACCTGATGCAGAGGCTTTGAAGTGATTTTACAGCTGCATACAAAAGGCAGATGCTGTCACAAACTTCTAATGGGAGCTCCACTGGCAACAGCTCTTTTTATAACAAAGCAGAACTTGTTTTCTTTGATTCAATAACATCTTTTAAAAGTATAATGTGGCATTGTTTTCTATCCAATCAAGTTGCCAAATTTCAGTGCTGTGTGAAAGTTCCCTTTCCCTTCACCTATATCACAAAATGGTAACTTTTGTGGACTTAGATTATTTAGGAGCTCTGGTGGTGCTGTGGTTAAAGCACTGGGCTGCTAAGCAAAAGATTGTTGGTTCAAACCTGGCAGTTGCTTCATGGAGGAGAAAGACAAGGCAGTCTGCTTCTGTAAAAATTTACAGCCTTGGGAACCCTGTGAGGGCAGTTCTCCTCTGTTCTATAGGGTTGCTATAGAACTGGATGACAGTGGGTTTGGTTTGCATTATTTTATTTGATATGTAAAATGGGCAAAGACGTCATACTGTCTAGGGCTTCAATATTTCTAGAATTTCCCTATTGAATTTTTTTTTTTTTTTAAAAAAACCTTTCTATAAAGGAGACTCATTTGAAGGCCACCTGAGAACTACTACATTTGTACTAAATTACAACTATTTAATGAGATTTCATCTTTCAGCAAATTAGAAAATAGTAAAACTTCTAATATTGAGTTTAATTTTCATTGCAACAGTTTCAATGTCCATAAAGCTAATTCCATTTAAAGTACCACTCTCCCCACTAACAGCTACACAAGGAGCTATAATGATACTGTAGTCAAAGCGCTTGGCTGCTAACCAAAAGTTTGGCAGTTCAAACCCACCAGCCACTCCACAAGATGAGGCAGTCAACTTTTGTAAAGATTCACAGCCTTGGAAACCTTATGGGGCAGTTGACTCGATAGTAGTGAGTTCGGTTTGGTTAACAGCTACACACTCTAATGACTCTCTTCTCTCCTTAGAATGGGCAGCCGAATTCACGTCTACCCAAATGGATCCCTGCTTATTGGATCAGTAACAGAAAAAGATGGTGGTGACTACGTGTGTGTGGCCCGAAACAAAATGGGAGATGATCTGATACTGATGCACGTCAGCCCACGCCTGAAGCCTGCCAAAATTGACCACAAGCAGCATTTTAAAAAACAAGTGCTTCATGGCAAAGATTTCCAAGTCGACTGCAAGGCTTCTGGCTCCCCAGTACCAGAGATATCCTGGAGTCTGCCTGATGGAACACTGATTAACAATGCAATGCAAGCAGATGACAGCGGCCACCGGACCCGGAGGTACATCCTTTTCGACAATGGAACTTTATACTTCAACAAAGTTGGGGTAGCAGAGGAAGGAGATTATACTTGCTATGCCCAGAACACCCTAGGGAAGGACGAGATGAAGGTCCACCTGACAGTCATAACGGCTGCACCACGGATAAGGCAGGGTTATAAGACCTACACAAGAGTCAAGGCTGGAGACATGGCCATCCTTGACTGTGAGGTTGTTGGGGAACCCAAGCCAAAACTATTTTGGTTGCTGCCTTCCAATGACATGATTTCATTCTCCAATGACAGGTACACGTTTCATGCCAATGGATCTTTATCCATAAACAAAGTTAAACTGCTTGATTCTGGAGAGTATGTGTGTGTAGCCCGAAATCCCAGAGGAGATGACACTAAAATGTACAAACTGGATGTTGTTTCCAAACCTCCATTAATCAATGGTCTATATAGAAACAAAACTGTCATTAGAGTCACGGCTGTGAGGCATTCCAAGAAGCACTTAGACTGCAGAGCTGAAGGGACACCAACTCCTCAAATCATGTGGATCATGCCAGACAATATTTTCCTTACAGTCCCATACTATGGGAGCAGAATCACAGTCCACAAAAATGGGACCTTGGAAATTAGAAATGTGAGGCTTTCAGATTCAGCTGATTTCATCTGTGTGGCTCGGAATGAAGGAGGAGAGAGTGTGTTGGTGGTGCAGTTAGAAGTACTAGAAATGCTGAGAAGGCCAACATTCAGAAATCCATTTAATGAAAAAATATTTGCCCGACTGGGAAAGCCCACAGCATTGAATTGCTCTGTTGATGGAAACCCACCACCAGAAATAATCTGGATTTTACCAAATGGCACAAGCTTTTCCAATGGACCACAAAATCCTCAGTATCAGATTGCAAGCAATGGTTCTTTTATCATTTATAAAACAACTCGAGAAGATGCAGGAAAGTATCGCTGTGCAGCAAGGAATAAAGTTGGCTACATTGAGAAGTTAATTGTACTGGAAATTGGCCAGAAACCAGTAATTCTTACTTATGCACTAGGCACAGTAAAGGGCATCAGTGGAGACTCTCTATTGCTGCATTGTGTGTCTGATGGAAGCCCTAAACCAAGTATCAAATGGACTTTACCAAATGGTCATGTAATAGATAAGCCTCAAACCAACAGAAAATACATATTGCATGAAAATGGCACTTTAGTCATCAAAGAAGCAACTGCTTATAACAGAGGCAACTATATTTGTGAGGCTGAAAACAGTGTTGGCCATGCACTGATTACTGTTCCAGTAATGATTGTAGCCTACCCTCCCCGAATCACAAATCACCCACCCAGGAGCATCCTCACAAGGACAGGATCAGCTGTGCAGCTCAACTGTGTGGCCTTGGGAGTCCCCAAGCCAGATGTCACATGGGAGATGCCTGACCATTCCCTGCTCTCAAAGGCAAGTAAAGGAAGGACACATAGAAGTGAGCTGTTTCACCCACAGGGTACCCTAGCCATTCAGAACCTTCAAACTTCAGACTCGGGGATTTACAAATGCATCGCAAAGAATCCACTTGGGAGTGATTATGCAACAACTTATATTCAAGTAATCTGACATAAAATAAAGTTCAAAAAAACAAAACAAAACTGTATGAACAAAGCCAACATCTGGACAGAGCTTGTTTTTTGGAAGAAGTTTAATCAAAGGCAGCCAGAGGCATGTAAATGAATTTGAATACATTTACAATATTAAATTTACAATGGACATGCAAAAGAAGACTTGTAAATAAATGCATTATGAACTGGTACTTATTTCTTTAATGGATCTCGAAACAAAATTTTAACTTAAGGCACTTTTATTTTGCCAACAAATAACAATGAACATTAAAACTACTGACCATAAAATGATCAATGGCTAGTGTACCTGAATTCTTCAGTCAAGAGTGGACTTTTTCTCTTTTGCTACCAGTTGCCTAGTGTCCATCTTCTATCAGTGTTACAAGCATGGCACTCAGAACACACACAATGGGAAAGATTAAATTTGTGGTCTTGGTGTAAATTTACCATGTTGATGTACAAGTATTTTGTGGTTGTTTTTAAAGTATTTTACTAAAACCTACAGAAAATAAGCATTGAACTGTTTTGATTATGATTCACCATTTGTTCAAACTGAAAATTTTCATTGGTGGGGAATACAAAAATGCTTTAATAACTACATTTAAAAATAAATGCAGTCTAACTCTTCCACATGTAAAAAGCAACTTAACACCTGCACATCATAAAATGTGAAAAGGGGGCTGATTACATCTTTGCCCAAATAACTCATTAAAAAGGTTTTTAAAAATGTAATGAAGCTTCTTTATAATGTCAAAATCTAGTTCAGGAACCCCTGATCTGGAGCTGTCTACAAGGAAAATTGAGGAGGAACCATTGCTTTACAAGCATTTTATTTTCATTATGTGGTAATTCTTTACACCAGGGAAAAATGTTTGGGAGGATCTAGCTCTATTACATAGAATGAAATTTCACTGTATTTAAAATTTGACCAATCCTACACAAAATGCTGCTTTTGTAATTGACGTAATTTATTTACATGACATGCTTAATTCAACCTGAATTAATATAGGGGGCATTAGATGCTTCATCTTTTTAATTCTAGAGGTTAGGATTTTTCCAGTGTACTTTCTCTAGTAACTATTCAAATATTTGCCTATTATTTAAGAAGATCTATAGAAGCCTTAGTAGGGGTGTATGTGTGTGTGTGTGGGGTGGGGGGAGTAAAGAAGAAAATGCCATTAAGTCCTACTCAGATATCTCAGTAGAGAAAGATGAGAGCTATGTTAGCCTTCACGGTGTTTCATCAGCTAGCCCTACCTATGGGATGACCTGATTGCTACTCATCTCTGGTGTTGGTGTCCTGTGGCTGCAAAAGGCCAAAGGACACTCATTCTGACAGTGATCTTCTGCCATGTCCTGGCCAAAAATAACATGTCAAATGCAATCCTATCAGGAATGAGCCTTCATGGTAAACAAGCATGCCAAGTCTTCTTATATCTAAAAACTGTGATAGATATACCTAACTCCTATAGAATCCAAGGTCTTACCTTTAAGGGGAGCTAAGGTCCAACTTATCCTAGGATAATTTCTTCTCTAAGTCAACAAGCAAATTACCAAGTTCTGCCATAGGATGGGGCTTTCACTTGTGAACTTTTTAATGCAACTAATATATATGCTGGGGTTGGGGGAAGAAAAATCTCTTAGGATAGAAAAATAAATAGAAAATATGATGAAACTAACATAAAAATTCCAGTTGGTTACTTAATAATCCACAGGGGAAAACCAGCTCTAGGCTTTTCCTCAACTTTCAGTAGAATCTTGGACTATAGGGCTTTACCATGACTTAGCTTTCTCACCTAAAAAAAAAAAAAAAAAAAAAGGACTCTCTCTATATATTCCACAGCTTTCATGTGCAAAAGGATTAATAAATTAACTTCTGCAAAATATAAAGTGCATACAAATGCTATGCAATTATAACACTCATTCTTGAAACAGTATTACTGCTGTTTGCAACACTGAGCTACAAAAATATATGGTTCAAAATGAAAACTGGCATTATAAATACCAATAATTCTTGAAAAGGGGGGTGGGAAACAAGGTCAGAACATGACTACTTAGGCATAACTTTCACATTTCATTTGTTTTGCCAATGTAGTCATTACATGGATATATTACTTTGATGAAAAATAACTTCATGAACCTTTAAATATGATTCTCCAGAGAAAAAAACCTGATATACAAAACCAGTGGAAATGTAAAGATTCATCTTCAGAAAGCAGAGTATGTTAATTTAGTGAAAAGAATGGTCTTTAATGTTTTGGCAAAGTCTTTTCCAGCCCAGAGTAAACACAAAACGAGCAGGCTGGAATAAAATATTTTCACAGTGTACAAAGCAGTTCACATGGATGTTGCCACAGCAAAGGAAGCTGACATGTATTTGAGGTCGTTTGCATGAGTCAACTTTGCAATGAGTAACTCACCTAGGAAGATATAAATTATTTATATAATGATTTGCAAAAGAAATTGTCTACTAAAGTTGTACTAGCTACATTTCAAAAAGTAGCCTACATGGTTTGCTCATTATAGACAGATCTATTCACAGTTTGCTTGACTACATTACATGTAAAATCATATGGCAAAAGAAAATGAATTAATACAGAACATGGGAAAATATCCCCCACATGTTTTAAAATGCCCTGCAATTTTCACATTCAAAATTTTATGCCTCTAAATCTAAAAAAATATTATATGGAATACTCTTAAGTTACACCAACTGATAATAATTTACTGTATTTTTTTTTAACTCTAGTAGGAGCAAATTACCACATACTTGAACAAAGTTAAAATAGTTACTATTTCTTTATAATAAATTTCATGTATAATTTACTTGTGCTTTTTGCACCAATTTATAAATACAGTATATGCAATACACAACCATGACTGACACCAACAATAATTAAATTCAAAATAGCAAATACTTACCATACAAAATAAACAGCAAATATACTATTATGAAAACCAGAGTCTCCTGGACTTTGGGGCCAGATTCTCTGGGAAGCATGTCAAGTTTGAGCACTGTGGAATCTCAGGCCAGCTGGGAGATTTTCTTATTTTTTTCTTTTTCAAGTTGGCATAAGGTTCAAGAGGACCCAAAATGAACACAGTCATTTTTGTCAAATCTGGCAATAATGACTGGAATAATTCCACTGTGGTTTCATTCAGGTCTCCAGAACTTACATTTTGTACCTTCACAAAGATTCTGGCCAATGATCTTGCCACTGAAAACAAACTGGCTACTTCTAACAGGCTTCCACACATCCTAGGTGGTGCTCATAGAAGCCTTCAGTAATTTAAGTACTAAGCAACAATCTGTTTCAGCACCTTTTGACCATGATGAAAGCAAACAATCCTACTGAAATAAGAACAAAGTTTATAAAGTGCTTATGAAATTACAAACATTTCAAATTAAGGTGATGCAAATAAATGTCCATTTCATCATCAAAGGTGAATAAAGAATGAATGGGTCAACTTCTCCATCATGATCCAACATGCCTTTCAAATTAGGAGTTTGGTCCGCCAGTTTGGGGGGAGAAAAAAATCTTCACCAAAAATGAATACATAAATATTAGAAATCCACAATCATTCATTCTTTCTGTAAATGAGTTTCAGAAAAGCACCAATTTCAAAAGGTCTGCTACCAAACTCTTCCTGGGGTGAGCCACGTTTTTACATCTACTTTAATGCTGAATGCAACAAAACCAGACAACAACTTCTCCTTTGCTTTTTGTTGCAACACCTTTGTATGAAATGTAGCATAAAACAGAGGAAAACTTCAAAGAAATAAAAGAACAAAGGGATATTTCTAAGAATGACTAATGTGATAAATTTGATTTTCCATTATTTCAGTGCAAACATATAACTTCTTGTCTTCTCCTCCTTCCAGATTCAGAAGTGTGAAGGGTGCCCGTAGGGAGTTACTCCTTGCTGTGGCTGGTTACCTAATGAGAAAAATACATGCAAACAAAATTACAGATGCAAAATTTCACCACAGGTACATGTGACCCTCTTCTCCCTGCTGTCAGTCCCAGTCTCAGAAACAGGGGAAACACATCAGCCAGGGAGTACAACCGTAGCTCTGAGAGATCCCAGTGACAAGGCCCAAATACAGCCGCTGAATTCATTCTGTGGAGGAGCTAACTTCATATCAGAGTCCCCTATCTGCCAACACAAGGTCTGAGAATTAGGTTTACTGGCTCACCCACAGTCTCCACTTCTGAATTGAGAAACAACTCAAAACTAATATATGAAAGGATCAAACAAAAGCTCTCAAGACATTTCTAGAAACAAGTCAGCAATTCTGTTTTAACACTGACATAATAGATGAGACAAAAAGGTAGACTGTCTTAGCTTGGTTCTGGGTAAGTTTTCACAAATGGCTGTAAGGGACATAGGAGAGAAGTGTGCAATAGCGCACACATGCACAAAAGTGCATGCTGGGAATGTGTGTGCTGATTCTAGTATGTACATGTATACATGCAGGCACACACAGAGGAAAAACGAAGAACAGTCAGGAGATACAAAAAAATTACATAAGCTTAGACAGAGTTCCTGTCTGAACAACTCAGGTTGGACTATTCAAACCCAGAGGTGCTGTTTGTGTGGGTTACATATATACGAGCACATACGTAAGGATAGAGCCCTGTGCAGCTGTGCAGCGGGCAGCTCAGCTTCATTAGCACAGTTCTACAAAGATCATTAGTATAACTGCTGTTATCAGGCAGCAGAGTTTATACCGTGGTTAAGATACGGGTCCTGGAAGAAGATGGTCTGAGTTCCAAGTCCTGGCTTTGCCCCTTACCATAAGTTAAGGAGCCTTGTGTGGATAATTCAGAGTTCCTATTCTTGAGTTGTTTCCTCATCTATAAAATGGGAACAAAAGTAATACCTAACCTCAGAGGATGGCTTAAGAATTCAATGAATTGATAAATGTAAAGTCACAGTGCCTGGATCCAAGTAGGTGCTCCATAAATGATGACTTGAAAACAACAATAACAACAAAACTGTATCCCTTGAGCTCTGGTAGACAGAGAGTGGTATAACTAACGAAAAGGAAAAAAAAAAACAAACAAAAAAAACCATAAGTATGTATTTCAAAACACTAGAAACTATCTAAAAGATGAACTTGATATATCTCCTTAAAATTATATTCTGTCTTTGGCGATGCAAGAATATGAAGTCTGGAACTATTGAAATACTATTTTAAATAGAAAGCCTGTTGATTAGACTACACCTGTTAAATAGCAGTCAGAAAAGATGATTAATTTACATGACTTAATGGAAATTAAATGAAGCCATAGACTGAAATATTTTTCAGACAGCAAGAAGTAAGAGGTTTTCACTCTGGCAGGAAATCAACACTGACAGCAGCCAGGCAGAAAATCAAGGTTCCAACCAAGCTGGCCCTCCATCACAGACTGACCTTTCACCTTACAATAACAGTACGCTACCAGACCCATGTCACTGCCTTCGTCACTAGCTCAGTGAACTCTGTGCCTTAGAGGCACATAATCTGAGACCCAAAAGAGGTCACTGGTCTGTCTCATCACTGCATGGATGAAAAAACCACATACATGGCCCAGCTAATGGTGGTCAATCTGGCATCAGAACTTAGGTCTCCTAAAGTTCATGGTAGTATTTAAGGAAATGATTGGGGCTTTTCCAGGAGAAGCAGTAGTCAACCAAAACAAAAACACCCTGGTCCAAGCCTGAGACGAAAACTGTTCCGAAGGCAGCAATTCAGTTTTTAAGGAGCACTACTTGGGTTTGGCTTGCTTGTTTGTTCCTTTGCTTTTAATTTCCTAGGAGCTATCTGTTCCATGACAGACAGGAGTACTTACTAGAAAGCTGTTTCTGGAGCTGCCGCACCAAGGCAGCCGTCTGTTGCTGCTGCTGGGTCTGCTGCAAGCCTTGCCTGGGAAACTGTAAATTACGACAGGAGAAAGGATGGAAATCAGCCCACTGAGCCAATCACAGATAAGAACAAAGACTAGATCGTGGGGTCATATGGTTTGTAATGTACAACAGAAATGTGTGATGCCCAATGTGATACGTTAAAGTTCCCCTATACCCTAGTAGCAATGGCTAACATCTGAATAACCCTATTTGCACTGCACCTGGCACGACTATTTCTCTCTCAATAGTGCCTCACCCATTCAGGAACCCACTCTCAGGTGGGCATGGTAGTTAGCATTTATTTGAGGGACTCTGATCAAGGACTCCACACTCTAGAGGTGGGGTCCACTGATTCAAATATGTTTGTGATATCATAAATTACCAATTCTCCAACTGGCATCATGATGCTATCAAAACTTTTCAATGGCAAAATCAAAGTCCTCTGGTCAGAGGATTTTTTCAGGCACCATAAGCCTGTTCTTGTGTGAGTGGGGAAAAAGAGTAGAGTAGCACCCTAGGGCTAGGGCTCATCTGGGACCCTGCTCTCCCATATGATGGCAAATCTGGTTGCCTCATCCATTAGACGGTCAGCTCATCTCATCCTTAGCATTGTGAGGGCTGTGAGTCACGTGAGGAGAGTGATATACTGAGAACACAAGTTTTAATGGAGTCTCACTCACAGGGTCGTGCAAGTGCGGGGCCTGGAGAATGAGGACTAAGGCACAATATGGTGATCCACATGCCCTGCTTACATCCACTAAGTTGACAAAAGGAATTATGGTGGTTATTCTAAAGGGAAATAAAAATCAGTATCTGGTGGGAGCAAAATTGACTTCTGATGAGAATCATTTGTTGTACTACTTTACTTTTTCCTTGATCCTTCAAGTATCAGACTGGCATTCTCTCATTTTCTTCTTCCCCTTCCTCCTGCTGGGTTTATTACTGTAGTAACAAAGGCAATGTTCTCATAAAAGGCTTTCTTAACTCATAAGCATGTAAGAATTGTGCTGGCTATTTCTCATTCCCCTCTATAATAGACTTCTTTTTCCACCCTGCTTCGTGCTCATGAGGCAGGCCTGTGGGTGTGCACTGACCAGGTTGGTTCCCTTGTCTTCGACTTATGGATTCTGGATGGAGAAAGGGCACTTCCAGAAGACTAGGGTGTGCAGAGGGGTGCAGAAGCCAAGTGAGCTTGGCAGGGAGCAGGGTAAAGTTTGATTTTATTTTGTTTTTGCCAATTTGCTTCAAACTGGGTTTCTTTTCTGGTTGACTACATTCTGAGAGAAGGTCACAACTTCTGTTGAGTAACCCTCTCTGCTCTCCCCCTTCAAGCCTCATTGGGCCTAGACGTGGTAATTACTGCCTGCCCTGGTGCTTCACCATTCCTAGTTGGCACCCCCTAACTCTTCCCATTACTTTGTATATAAGCCATTTTTAAACTCCACACTACTCAGTATGAGTTCATCATCTGTTTCCTCTTCAGAGTTTGCAACATTGTTGGAAACAGCCCAGGGTTATAGGTAAAATTGTCAGCATCAGCAAACAGAAATAGGGAACACCTAGGTAAATTTGAATTTCAGGTAAACAATAAATGCTGTTTCTCAATCTAAGTATGTCCCAAATATTGCATGGGACAAATATTCCATTTAGTGGGACATACTTATACTAAAATAGTTTGTTGTTAATCTGAAATTCAAATTTAACTGGGAACTTGGTATTTATCTGGCCACCCTAATTACAGGACATCACTAGGTTTATCTGCTTTAAAAGTGAGTATTTGCACTGCACCTGGCACAACTATTTCTCTCTCAATAGACTGTGAGCAACTTTCAGATGAGGACTTGTGCTTTAAACCTAGTGCCCAGCAGTGGCAGGCATATGGTAGGTCCTCAGTAAAATCTACTGAATGACTTGCTCTGAAGTGCCACCAATTCCTACAATCTTCCTAATGACAAAGAAGATACACAAAGTTGATGAAGTATTTCCTCCACTAATGTTACTATGTTCCCTGATGCAAAAAAAAAAAAAAAAAAACTTTTTTTTTTTTTTTTTTTTCCCAAATGATCCAAATCAAGAGGGAAGAGTAAAACAAAAATCTAGCCTTCATTTATGAAAGTAAAATAAGAAATACTTTCTTTTCTCTTCAGTTCTGCCTCTGCTTATTTGGAAATATAACCCTATTAATTTTATTAATTAAAAAAAAAAAAAAGTATGTTATTCACTAGGTGCCAGGCACTGTTCTAGGCATTTTATATATATTAGCCCATATAATCCTGATGCAGTAGTACCTATCCTCAACCTCTTATCCAAAGTCTTTGGGGCAGATGTGTTCTGGAATTCAGTGCATCTACAGCTTGCTATGAACTATACAGAGTAAGCCTATCTACAACGGCACTCCATAATCAAACAAATTTCTGCAGTAAAACACGTGAATAGTCAGGCAGAATAATAGAAAAGAGACTCGTATCCATTCAAGTCAGCTTTTGCTGAAATGAGTTCCAGTTGCAATTTGCTGCTTAATAGTTATATACATAGTATCTCCATCTTCAGAGGTTTTTGAATTTTGGAGATGAATGTAAGATATTATAAACCTTTACTACTATTATTCTCATTTTATTGATGAGGAAACAGAGGTTCAGAGGGGTCAAGTGGCTTGTCCACAATCCCTGTTAAGTACTAAAGCTGGGATTCAGACCAAGCATTCTGGCTCCAGAGATCATAATCTTAACCACTGACCCATGCAATCCTTAATAAGAAGTATGAGTTTCCAAATACTAACTTATTTGAAATAATTATATATTTTAAATGGCTGGCTACAAAAATGTGTAATCTTAACTCATCAGCTGATTAACTAGCATCTTAGGGTACACATTGAATACATATTTAACATTTATTCATTCAACAAATACTTAAGTATCTTCTTTTTCTAAATCTGTTTCAAATAAAGTAATTCATAGACTGATGACACACTGTATTGATCTCCTCAGATTCTACATTTTGAGGATCCAGGCAGAAAGTAAGCATCTAGAAAGCTTGTGTGTGTGTGTGTGTGGATGCGCATACATGTGTTGGGGAGCAGATTTTCAAAGTGTGATCCAGGGAACTTTGGGCATTCCTGAGACTCTTTCAGGGTTTCTGAAAGGTCAAAGCTATTTTCATTATAATAATAAGATATCATTTGCCTTTTTTCACTCATTCTTTCATAAGTGTACAGTGCAATTTTCCACAGGCTACTTGACATGTGATACTGTAACAAACTGAATCCCTTCTATTAAAGACATTAAAGAAACTTGTAAAAATGTAAAACCATGTCATTCTTCTGCATTTTGAAAAATGCAGCTATTTTTCATAAAAAATATGCTATGTTAACATGCAATGAGTATTTTTATTTAAAATAAAGTTCAATTATATATCTTTAATATTTATTTTAATTTCTAACATAGTAAGTAAGCTCTTTGGGTTTGCAAATATTTTTTAATGTGAAGGGGTTGAAAACAGCTTCTTAGGCTGACCAGAGGAGTGGTGAGACTGATCTGCCCATGTCTTCTCAGTTGGCATATTTTATGAGATCTATTTCCACTCAAGGCCACCTTGATGCTAATTTTAACTTGCTTCCACCTCTACTTGAACACCAGTAGGCAAGAGACCCCACATACAATTTCCCTAGACCCTGGAGTACTGATCACTGGGAAAGAGAAGTGCCACTGATATCCACACTGAAACGTCGCTACTCAGCTTTTCTAATCAAGTCACTGAACACCTTTAAGGAAGTGGACTCTGCATATGGCTGAGGAAACAAAACCAGCTGAGGGAATTTAAGAAGTCAACTTCCTGGGACTCCTCTCCAGACTTCCTCAGTTAGAATTTCTGGGGGTACCATGCTAGGAATCCATATGCCCTCCCAGGAGGTTCCAATGCTTGGCTAGATTTTGGAATCATCAACGTAGTAAAAGTTGCAACTTTTAATTTACCAAAAGAGGTCAAGAAACAGGTTCACTGAGGTCCTAAAAACTACAATCTGTGTATATTTAATTCTCCCTGCTTGAATGTAGTAAATGAAGGGAATTTTTTTTTTTTTTGGGGGGGTGGCTATATCTATACAAGAAGGCATTCTGGTGGTGCAGTGGTTAAGGCATTTGGCGACTAAACACAAGGTTGGTGGTTCGAACCCACCAGCCACTCTGTGGAAGAAAAATGAGGCAGTTTACGTGCATAAAGATGTATAGCCTTGGAAACCCTATGGGGGTCGCTATGAGTCAGAATAGACTCAGCGGCAGTCAGTTTGGTTTGGTTTGGTTATATCCATACAAGAGATGATGATGATGATGACCTGTATGCCTTTGAAGACATTAATCTTGCTTTCTAGAATACCATTCCTTCCTCCTCCATCCCACCCACACTCACATCGAAGCTACTCATACGTCAAGAATCAGCTCAAGTTATCACTCAATCCCTCAGGCTTTTAAAGAGTTAATCACTATTCTTGTGTCTTTAGTATTGTATAGATGTCTCTATTATCAAATGTACAATATGACAGGACAATTGCTATCTCTCCAGTACTATAGTTTTTGACTTTCTGGGGGACAGGAGCTATGCCATGCTCCTGTAGCAATCAGAGCACAAAGCACAGAGCTTTATACATGTCCCCCAGAGACCACTAGTCAAAGTGGTTCAACCCCTCTTCAGGACACATCATCTACTGACCTAAAGAGGAAAAAAAAAAAAAAAAAAAGGATTTTGACTGAATCCTAAATCCCTATTTTGATAAAATATTTCTTCATGAATCTTTACTCTTTCTGCTCAATCATTAGGAATACTAACTAGTAATTTCTATGTAAATAAATAATTTTTATGTAAATAAAGGAATCCTTTCTCTCAGAAAAGCTAAATTATTTGAGCTTGCTTTTTCTGCAGCAGAAGGCAGATTTTGACTAAATAACCACCAGGCTCTGCTGTTTCTAATGATGGAAATGTCATGCTAACTCGTATATGATTTACACAGTTTGCCTTCTGAATTGCACTTTCCTCTTCTTCTGGATAATATGTGATTAAAAATAATTGTCATTGATATAAATTGTTGTTGTTGTTGTTGTGTGCCGTCGAGTCGTATCTGACTCACAGCGATCCCTCCTTGGATTTCCGAAGCAGTATCACTACAGAAGTAGATTGCCCCATCTTCCTTCCAAGGAGTGGCTGGTGGGTTTGAACAGCCAGCCTTCTGGTTAGCAGTCAAGTGCCTTAGCCACTATGCTACCAGAGCTCCCTGATATCTATTAGTCACAAATATTTATAAATGTCTAGGCATTTTTCTGGGTTCCAGGGAAACCAAAATAAGTAAAAGACAGTCCCTGCCCTCAATGATGGAGTCCCTAGGTGATGTAAAAGACAAATGTTTGGCTTCTAATCAAAAGGTTGGTAGTTTGAATCTAACCAGAGGTACATCAGAAAAGGCCCGGTGATCTACTTGTACAGAAATCAGCCATTAAAAACCATATGGAGTACAGTTTAACTCTGACACACATGGGTTGGCCATGAGTGAGAACATTCTTGACAGCAATTATTTTTATTATTATTTTTGCTTTTAATGACAGCTGTGAGGTTCTTGGTTCACTCTTTCTATGACCACATTATCAATGAGAAAAAGAACAAAGCACAAAGGTAACATGGCTTTGAGAAGTACACTACCAATTGTCAAGTTCCACAGACAGTTTTGGAGTTTTGGGTTTCTGACAGTTGAAACACACCCCACCCCTTCATCTGTACAAGTTTAAGCAGAAAAGACTGCAGCAATGCACGAGCCCCACCACGAGTGTCTGGAATGACATGTGGTCAGTTACATCTCCACTCTCATAGAACAGCACACTGGAGAGGACTAGCAGCTTATGCAGACCTAGAATAACTAGATGACGTAATTCAGAGTACATATATATATATATATATATATTTTTTCAAGGTAACTAGTAACTTGCATACCCAAACGAAAACCCACTGTCATTGAGTCCATTCTGACTCACTTATATATATATATATATATTTTTTCAAGGTAACTAGTAACTTGCATACCCAAACGAAAACCCACTGTCATTGAGTCCATTCTGACTCACTGTGACCCCAAATGACAGAGTGGAACTGCCCCATCGAATTTCCAAGGCTGTAAATCTTTACGGAAGCCAACTGCCACATTTTTTTTTTCCCGCAGAGTGGCCAGTAGGTTTGAACCACCAACCTTTTGGTTAGCAGTCGACTGTTTTAACCACTGCACCACCTGAGCTCTTTAACTTGTACACAGTCATCACTTATTTTGATCTGCACACAATCAATTTTAAGAAAAAAAAAAAAAAATCAAATATTTTGTCTACCCTGTTACCAGAAATCTCTGTAGAATTTCTCCACTCTTCTATAAATATTACTTCTTCCCTTCTCAACAGGAAAAATCCAAACAAGACAAATTTAATTCTCAAATTCATGTTAAGGAAGGTAACACATCTAAATAAGTTCTCTGGCCCTAATTTCTTCTACTTGTAAACAGAATACTGAAGATGCTGCTGAATTACAGAGGTATGGCGAATAATTTCTTAAAAACCTCTGAAGAGAATATACAAATTTCTTAAAGAAGACTATATGACAATTTCACATGTGATATTTGACTACAAGTTAATATAACTGTTTCACAAAAATTAACTTATTACAGCCATTATGCATATTTTAAAAAGGCAAATATTCAATATAATTTGATACTGACAAAGGATCAGTCAAGTTAAAAAGCCAACATTTTAAAGCTTTTGTTAGCATGTTTTGGGTCACACAACAACAACTTGAATTTAAGATGAAAGGAAATTACATGGGAAATGGTGAAAACATTATTTTTCTTAAAAGCTATAGGCAGTCTACCTGTAGCTCTAAAGAAAAGATCATGGTCTGTTAACATATTTAGTTAAGGGTTATTTATAACAACTTGTAAAGCTTTAAAACTATTTTTCAAGTCAGAACTGAAATTTAGGCCAAAACAAGAGACGCCAAATACATTTTCCCAACAAAGCACCTGGTCTTCATTTCCAGATGTTCTTCCTTCACAGAGGTCAAGAGTGACTTCAGTAAGCAGATGAAAACTTAGGCAATGTTATTACATTGACACAAACAAACTCACTGCCCTTGAGTTGGATCCGACTCATAGAGACCCCTCCTTGGGTTTCCAAGGCAGTATCACTACAGAAGCAGATTGCTCAACCTTCCTTCTGAGGAGTGGCTGGTGAGTTTGAACTGCCAGCATTCTGGTTAGCAATCAAATGCCTTAGGCACTAAGTCAGCAGAGCTCCTATTACACTGATACCAGATTTAATTTTATAAGCATGAACTTTCTTACTCTTTTTTTTCTCTTTCCATAGAAGAGCTGTTTTCTGATGGTACTTCATTCTGAACTTCCAAGTTTGTTTAACTCCTCAGTATACTCTGTCTAGCAGTGACTGCCTGTGTACATGGGTGCTGACAACCATTACTCCACACGTCCCTGCTGAAACTGCCAACAAGGGAACAGACTGGAAGTCAAAACCAGCTAATCAAATCCTACTGCCTTCCAAGGTCCACACTTTCAACCTCCTCCATCAAGCCTCCTCAAACTTCTCTTATACTTCTTGATCTCTTTAGCTCATCTATCGAAAATGCAGCACCCATACAATACAGCCAGTCAACTATTTCCCATGATTATAAGGCCTCTCTACTGGGAGGGACCATGCTTGGTTCTTAACTAGTGAGTGCCCTAGCATCCTGTAGGGCACTGCTCTCTGCTGTGCATGTGGAAGAAGCACTTGTTCAACTGAATTGTGAATGTCAGCAGAGACCAGCAGGACAAATCACGGGTATGGTGGTGACCGCGTGGCCACTACTATGTTTTCCCTGATGCTGTGTGTATCAGAACCCCAGAGTAGCTGAATCTGGCTTCTCTTCAATAGGCAGCTCACTGCTCTCTTCTCCAGCAAAGGCAGACACTGAATGGGGAACACTAACTAGTAACAAGAAGTAGATATACTGGGGATGTTTACAATAAATACAAATAAATATATTTAAAATATATATGCTGAATCATAGTGGCACTAATAAGAAACCAAAAGAACACCAAATGATAAAAAGGAGCATGAAATGTTTCTTGGTATTTTTGAGGCACTGTACTGTTACTGTATGAAACATAAATAATCACAGATAACTTTTTATGCTGTACTTCAATGTTAAGTGAAAAGACCAAAAAAAGAAAAAGAAAGGAATAAAATTTATTCCCAAATATGTCTGGTAGCACTATTTTTGAAACTGGAAAAAACCTAAATGTTCAACAGTGGGTGGGGATGCTAGATATATGATGGCAAAGCCACACAACAGACTGACTTCATAGCTGTTTAAAATCACAGACACTTGGCTTATGTTAACAAATGTAAAGGTATATATCCCTAAAACCAAAACCAAACGCACTGTTTGTTGAGTTGGATCTGACTCATAGTGACCCCTCCCTTTAGGTTTCCCAGGAGGTATCACTACGGAAGTAGATTGCCCAACCTTCCTTCTGTGGAGGGGCTAGTGGGTTTGAACTGCCAGCCTTCTGGTTAGTAGTCAAATGCTTTAGGCACTATGCCACCACAGCTCCCCTATATATATCTCTAAGTATGTTAAATAAGAGATGAACTAACTACCAAAAAACCCACTGCCATTGAGTTGATTCTAACTTATAGCAACCCTTTATGACAGAGCAGAACTGCCCCATACAGTTTCCAAGGCTATAAATCTTTATGAAATCAGAGTGCCTCATCTTTCTCCCATGGAGCAACTGGTGGGTTTGAACTGCAGACCTTTTGGTTAGCAGCTCGATGCTTTAACCGCAGAGCCACGAGAGAAAACTGAACTAACTATAATCAGGAGTTCTGGTAAGATGGAAGAATAATCAGATAGACTGCATAGACCCTCTTCAACAAAGAAAAGGGGAACCAATTAACACAGATACAGAAGATAAGCTGGGAGCCCTGAGCTTCAAAGGGAAGGATATAGAAGTGGACTAAACTCCAACTAGTAGAAAAACTTGCATGAGAACATTAAAAAAGGAGACATACGGAGCTGTGGTCTGTCAGTGATCCTGAAGGCACAGACAGCTTGGATATTGCCTAGTGGTGTTGTTGTTGTTGTTGTTATTTGCCGTCGAGTGGTGTTAGGACCTAAGATTTAACCTAAAAATTAGCCCTGCTAGCCAGGGGCTGCACTGCACTGGTAGCTGGTGACTAAAAGGGGAAGCAGCAAAAAGGAAGGCAAGTTGAGCTGTGGACTTTTGCTTGTCTGGAGGGTGCAGCCATTTTGAATGTTTACAAGAGGTTTAACCATTTTGGATATTTAAAGCGACAGCATTCTCCCAGATTCCAAGGACTTAAGAATAGGCTCCATTTACTGGGAGCCACAAGGACATTCTGGATGCCAATGACTAGAAAGGTGTGATATTTCCCATATTACTTTTATACCCCACACACTCTTGGTGAATGGAGGTACCACCATCCCTCACTCCCACCCACCTTCTGGGCCGGCAGGATTCCACCCCAGTCTGTGCACTCATATGGAGTCTGGGTGCCCTGCCCACCCTGCCCAGTTTTTTTTTTTTTAAGTTTGTTTTTGTCTGTTTTAAAATTATTATTTTTTGTCCTTTTTATTATTATTCTTTATTCTTTCTTCCCCTCCCAGGTTCTAGTTTTCAGCTTTTTCTCTCTTCCTGTTCCTGGTTCCCATTTTTTTTTCTTTCTCATGGTTAACTCCACTCCTTGTTTTTCTTCATTATTCTCCTACTCAACCCTTTTTCTCTTATTGCCTTCTCCCCAGATATTATGTTTTTTTTTTCTCTTTTTGGTTATTGTTCCTGTGTCTTTACACGGCATGTTTTTTGTCCACTTGCTTTTACTGTTTTTGATAGTTATTCGATGTTGTTTTTGTCTGAGTGGGAGAAAGCAACAGTATCCATATAATACAACCACACCCACACTCCTGCAGCTTCACTTACTGACTGAGAGCCCCCACTTCCTTCTCTACCAACTGGCCAGTGATAAATGACCACCAAGAAGAGCCTGACTCACCCTTACCTGCTCTTCACAAACAGTTAACAGAGATCTAAACACAACATCACAATGCCTCGGAGTCAACAGACCATCACAGTACACACAAAGAAGCTAGATAAAGTGGTAGAAACAAGGGAACAGGATACAGACCCAGAACACATCCCTGAGGAAGAAGCAGCACTGAAACTCCTGATAAGGAATTCAAAAGAATTATATTTAGGTATCTCCAAAGGATAGAGAGACAGATCAAGGAAAACACTGAGAAAAATTAAGGAAAACACAAACAAAACCCTAGAACACTTTCAAGAGGAAATACAAGAACAAAATGACAAAATAAATGAAAAATTAGAAATGATACAAAATCTACAGATAGAAATCCAGAAGATTAATACTAAATTTTCAGGAATAGATAACACATTGAACTAACTACAATCATATATAAATCCACAGTCACTGACCAAGAGAAGAAAAGTTACGGCTACAGAATATAAAGTTTAGTAAGGTATTTTCTGTTAATAATATTAAGTAATGCCGTAATAAACCCAAGAGGAAACTATTTGTTTCCACCTAAAACAGAGGTTACAGACAAATGCCTATAGAAGGTAAGCAGGTGATAGAAATGAGTGAAAAGGGTCTAACTGGGGAGCTAAAGGGAGTCATGAGGACTACAGACACTGGAAAACATGTGCCTTGTCCAAAGAGGGTAGGCATGACTCAATTCCTCAAGGCAAAAGACAGCTACAATGCAGATTCAGTGTGGCAAAGTTCTCATGTATAAAGAAAAGAGGAAAATCTGTCTTTGTGTATATGTGTGTGTGTGCGTTTTGCTGAAATTACTTGTCTAAGAATAATGAGTAAGCTAATCCAACCATGTCTACAGGTTATGAGTTTGCAGTGTCTGCCATGAAAAAAAAAAAAAAAATCTGCCCTTCAAAATCAATGTGAATCCCATTTCACCCCAACACAGGAACATATAATCTGAACTAAAAAGTTAATCTCTATCTCTGTATGCATTCACATGATCACTTCCACAGACCATATGCAAACAGAGTTTGTTCCTCACTCCATCCTCTCTTTCTAACCCCTCACAAAAGTGTCATCTGGTTACTTAGACCCATTTAAAATAGCAGCTTTCTGCATTACTTCCTTTCTTTATCCTTATGGGAATCATGCTGACAACTCATTCTTTGGGCCCAGAGACCTGAGAAAGTACGGTTTTCTTGAGATTAGAAAATCAGAAGACAACCTTTTATTTCTGAGGCACAATGGAATTTATTTCCCAGTGACCTTAATGTATTTTGAAACCTCTGGTTTTTCTCAGAGGCTGCTCAGATTCTGACATGTTATTCTGGTGCCAATCAACTGACACCATTTAGTGTCCAGGTGAGTCCCTCATCATTTGCGTGTCTCAACAAATGGTACCAGAGGCCTACAGCTCCCTAGTCCTCAGAATTCTTTCTCCCCCTTTTCAGGCTTTCCTATACAAATAAGGGCTCCAATATCTTCCATTGGTCCCAATGTCCTCATAGTCCTAACTTGGGGGAAATTCTATAACTTTCTCATAAGAGGATGTAACTAACCACAATGGAAAACACAGCCAAGGCCAATCACCTTTGTGTGAAACTCACCTACCTTTTATCACATTAATAAAATTCTTTCAGAAGCCACATGCCTCAGGTCTGTTTTGTCATGTTTGAAAAAAGCCTTCTGATCAAGACTCAGAAGTTAAATGCCACATGAGCTTCTGAAATATCACCAACTGCATACTTGGAGAAGATGCTAGATATTTATATTAATACTCACCTGAACATAAACTAATTTTTCATGTAAATATATATACATTGAGACATAGGAACATCTTTACTAAAAATGCTTAAAGTCTTTAAAAATATAACCATCTGATAAAGAATTAATCTCATAATCTTCTGCATTAACAAGTCCCTATAAAATTCTAACTCTGAAATTGAAAGCCTCTGAGTCTAAACATCTTAAATTTGCTAGTTTTCCTAGCCCATCCTAAGACATGTCACACATAATTTTGCTTTTATAAAAGAAACTGCTGACAAGAGTACAATATAGTGATCTATATATCAAAGTAAAACAATTTTCTTTTCAAAGTACCTTTTAGAAAGACTCAAGCTTTTAAAAAGGGGTCATAAGAAATCTGTGAATGACAAGTTTTGCTTCTCTGGAATTATTTTCCTATGAACAAAATGGCGAAAAACTGTGTCATATGCTGCCTAACCCAATAACCCCCTAGGATGGTAGTATTTTTAACTAGGGAGTGAAATTGAACTTATTGCATTAAAAAACTTCAATACTGCCTTAATACAAACAAACTCACTGCCATGGAGTCGATTTTAACTCACAGAAACCTCTAGAACAGGTCAGAACTGCCCCATAGGATTTCCAACACTGTAATAGTTTTCTTTTCTTTTTAGTAGTAATTTGGGTGAAAGTTTGCAGAGCAAATTGGTTTTCCAATTTTGTTTTGTGAAACTCATTGAAATCCCCACAATGTAACAGTCCTCTTTCCACTTCCTCCCTATGTTTACCATTTCCTTTTAGTCTGTCTTTCCTATCCCTTCCTACCTTCTTAGCTTTATTCCTGGGCAAATGCTGTCATTTTGATCTCATATAGCTGACTGTTCTAATGAGTGCATACCGAGCTGGTATTATTGTTCACCTTAAAGACCTACCATTTGGCTGAAAGTTGAGCTATGGGGGTAAGTTCAGTCCCAGGCTTGGGCCACAGTCTTGGGGTCCCACCATTCTCTAGCAAAAAAACCTGGACTTTTTATGATTTTGAGTTTTGCTCCACATTTTTTTCCCACTCCAGCTGGGATGTCCTATCCTTTTCAGATCAGTCGGTTGTGGTAGCTGGGCACCATCTAATTCTTCTGTCTCAGGACTGTGGAGGCTGGGGTTCAGGTAGTCCATTAGCCTTTTGGGTTATTTCCATGTCTTTGATTTTTTTTCACTCTTTGGTCTGGATGGGGAAAGACCCATAGATGCACCTTAGATGGCTTCTCACCAATTTTTAAGACATGAGCTGTTATTCACCAAAGTAGGATGTAGAACATTGACTATAAGGAATACGTTATGCCAAATGACCTTAGTGTCCACCAAGACTATGGTCCTGATCCTCTATGCTCAGCAACTCCCTCCCTCCCTCCAGCTGTTTGCTTATGGCTAAAAAGTTTTCTATCTTCGTCCCCTGTATGCTCTACTATAATCATGGATATATTGGCACAACACAGAAATACATTTGTAGAAATATCCTCTGTTAAACCTATATACATTCACAAGTGTAGTCCCATTCATGTTCCCAACCTGATTAGCTTGAGTGTTTATATACGTATCTAGTCATAAAGTGTTATTACTTTCATTTCAGGAATATTTATATAATAGTACTTACCTTTGTTGTCTTTAACTCTTGTGCTCTGCCCAGTGTCTTCCTCTGCCTTGATCATTTAATACTGATGTCCCTCCTACTGTATATCACCTTTCCCTTCACCAAAGTTAATATGTGTTTATGCGCAGTGATTTTCTCTTCTTTCTCCTCTCACCCCTGGTATACTTCAAAGAATGGTTGTTTCAGTGTATAAACCTTTACTTGACTTTTTTTTTACAGTAGCAGTATCTCATACAATTTTCGTGCTTTTATTTGTGACTAACCAATTTCACTCAAGGAGCTCTGGTAGCATAGTGCCTAAGGCACTTGACTGCTAACCGGAAGGCTGGTGGTTCAAACCCACCAGCCACTCCTCAGAAGGAAGGTTGGGCAATCCTACTTCTGTAGTGATACTGCCTCGGAAACCCAAGGAGGGGTCGCTATGAGTCGGGGCTGACTCGATGGCAAATAACAACAACAACAACAACAATTTCACTCAGCATACTATCCTCTAAGTTCATCAATGTATGAGGTGTTTCATAGATTCATTGTCATTCTTTAACCTTGTGGAGAATTCCATTGTGTGTATTTACCATAGTTTGTTTTTATACTCATCCATGGATAGGCACTTAGATTGTTTCCATATTTTTGCTATTGTGAATAATGTGATAAACATGGCTGTGCATATATGTTTGTTTCTAGGCTCTTATTTCTCCAGGATACATACCTAGTAGTGGGATTGCTAGATCATATGATATTTCCATTTCCAACTTTTTAAAGACATGCCATACTGTTTTCCACAGTGGTTGTATCATTTTACAATTCTACCAACAATGTATGAGGGTTCCAGTCTCACAACACCTTGGCCACCATTTGTTGTTTTCTGTTTTTGGAATTTTGTTATTATTGCTGGGGTGAGATGACATCACATTGTTGTTTTGATTTGCATCTCTAATGGCTAATGATCATGGGCATTTCTTCATGTGTTTCTTAGCTGCCCGAATGTTTTCTTTGGTAGTGTCTGTTTATATCCTCTGACCACTTTTTTTAACTGGAATGCCCTGTCTTTTTATTGTTGAAGTTTTCTATAAATTTTAGAGATTAGTCCTTGTCTAAGATGTTACTGCCATTTTTTTTTTTTTTTTTGATCAGTCTGAAGGTTCTCTTTACTTTTGACAAAGTCTTTTGATGTGCATAAGTGTTTAATTTTTAGGAGGTCCCATGTGTCTAGTTTGTCTTCAGCTCTTTGTGCAATTTAAGTCTGATACTATATTTTTACCACGAATTATGGCCCCTAAGTTTGCACCCCCCCCCCCTTTTTTGATGATCTTTACAGTTTTAGGTTTTACATTTAGGTCTTTGATTCACCTTGAGTTAGTTTTTGTATATGGTGAAAGATATGGGTGCTTCATTTTTATGCAAATGGATATACAGTTTTCCCAGCACCATTTGTTAAAAAGACGATCTCTTCCCCATTTAATGGATTTGGGGCCTTCGTCAAGATCAGCTTTCCACAATTGGATGGATTAACTTCTGGGTTCTCAATTCTCTTCTACTGGTCTATGTGTCTGTCATTGTACAAATTCCAAGCTGCTTTGACTACTGTGGTGTATAGTACATTTTGAGATCAGTAACTGGGAGGCTCCTACTTTGTTCCTCTTTTTTAGTAGTGATTTGCTTATCTGGGGTCTCTTTTCAAAATAAAACTGGTGATTAATTTTTCCATCTCTTTAAAGAACGATGACGGAATCTGGATCAGGTTTGCATTCTACCTGTAGGTCACTTTCGGTAGTACAGACATTTTCAAAATGTTGTATCTTCCTATCCATGAACATGGTATATTCTTCCATTTATGTAGGTTTATTTTAGCTTATTGTAGCAGTGTTTTCTAGTTTTCTTTGTATACATCTTTTGTGTCTCTAGTTAGATTTATTCCTAAGTACTTCATCTTTTGGGTGGTTATTCTAAGTGGTATTGTTTTCCTGATTCCTTTTCAGAGACCTCTTTGTTAGTGTAGAGGAATATGAATTAAAAAAAAAATATATATATATTGGGTGAAAGTTTAACAGAGCAAATGCATTTTCCATAAAGCAGTTCACACACATTTCTTTCATGACATTGACTGCAATTTTCTATAATGTAAAGAGCTCTCATCCCACTTCCTCCCTATAGTTACTTCTGCCCTATGTCCTCCTTTCCTATGCATTCCTGAACCACCCCTCAGCCCTGCCAAGCTATCTCCCTGTGCAAACACTGCCCTTCTGTTCTCTCATGATTGAGCATATTGTTTGCCTGGAAGCCACAGGAGTGAGTTCCATTCCAGACCTGAAGGGTAACTAGGGACCACAGTCTTGGGAATCTCACTAGGCTCTATCAGACCAGTAAACCTGGTCCTTTTTTTTTTTTTTTTTTAAATGATTTTGAGGTTTTTCCATATTATTCTCCTATTCTATCCAGGATCTCCTGCACTGATCCCTTTCTAAGTGCTTGACAGTGGTAGCTGGACACCATCTTGTTCTTCTGGTCTCATGGTCATACAGGCTGAGGAACACATGGTCTATTAGTCCCTTGGACTAATTGTTTCTATTTATCTTTGGTTTTATTCATTCTTCTTTGCTCTGGATGAGAAGAGAACCATTGTTGCATCTATACAGCCACTTGCATGCTTTTAAGATCCCAGTCAGCTATTCACCAAAGTAGGATGTAGAACAATGTTTTTGGGTAGTGTGCTACGCCAACTGAGCTTGATGTCCCGTGACATGGTCCTGAGCCCACAGGTCCAACTACTTGCTCACTCAGGGTGCTTGGTTCTGGTCAAGAAGTTATCATACCTTTGCCCCTTGTTAGCTTTATTATATATTTGGACGTTCTTTTGGATGATCTACTTCCATAGTAATACCACCTCGGAAACCCAAGGAGGAGTCTCTATGAGTCGGATCCAACTCGATGGCAGTGAGTTTGGATTTTTGGTTTACAACACATACAAATATGTATGCAGAAATGTCATCTGCCAACCTTATATATGTTCATGGGTATATTCCCTTTTGCCTACACATACCTGATCATTCAGCCTGTCTACCCATCTATTTAATGCTTGTTATCACAGCCAACACAGTACTCCATATGTAAAAGGGGTTTATTTTGTTGTCTCTACCTCTGTGTACCTCTCTGTGATATGACTGACATTATTATGTTGATCTTGTACCCTGCCATGTTGTTGAATCATTTTATTAGTAGTTTTCTTGTTGAGTCTCTAGGATGTTCTATGTATAGGATAATATCATCTGCCAATAAAGATAGTTTTACTTCTTTGTGAATTTGGATGCCTTTTATTTCCCTTTCCTGCCTTAATGCTCTGGCCAGAACGTCCAATACATTACTGAATAGGAATAGTGATAAAGGGCATCCTTATCTGTTTCCTGTTTGCAAAGGGAATGTTTTCAGTCTCTCTCCATTGAGAATAATGGTGGATGTTGGATTTGTATATATCCCCTTACTTATGTTGAGGAATTGCAGTTCTATTTCTACTTTGTTGCAGATTTTTATCAAGAAAGGGCATGGATTTTGTCAAATGCCTTTTCTGCATCAATTGATAAAATCATGTGTTTTGTTTATGTATGTGGTAGATTATGTTGTTTTTCTAATGTTAAATTACCTTTGCATAACTGGTATTAATCCCAGTTGGTCATGATGTATTATTATTTTTTATGTTGTTGGATTTTATTTATTTATTTATTTGAGAATTTTTGTGTCTAAGTTCATGAGGGATACCGGTGTATAATTTCCTCTTTTACTGATACCTTTGCTAGGTATCAGGATTATGTTTGCTTCATAGAATGAGTTCAGGAGTATTCCATCCTTTCCTAAGTTCTGAACTAGTTTGAATAGAACTGTTGTCAGCTCTTCTCTGAATGTCCAGTAGAATTTTCCAGTGAAGCTGTCTGGGCCAGGATTTTGTTTTGCTGGGATATACATATTTTTAAATAGTTCAATTTCTTCATTTCTTATGGGCCTGCTCAAATTTTCTACCTCAGATTGTGTTAGTTTGGGTAGATAATGTTTTTAGAAATTTGTTCAATTCTTCTAGTTTCTGAATTTTTGGGGGGAGTACAGTTCTTCATAGTATTCTGTTATTACCCTTTTTATTTCAGTAGGTTCTGTTGGGACATTGCCTATTTCATTTCTTATTCATGTTATTTGCATTTTCTCTTTTGCTTTGTTAAATTTGACAGTGGTTTGTCAATTTTATTAACCTTTCAAAGAACCAGCTTCTGGTCTTGTTGATTTTTTTCTATTGTTTTTGTTTCCTGCTTCATTTATTTCTGCTGTAATCTTTATTATTTCCCTTGTTCTGGTGACTATAGGCTTGTATTTTGCTGTTCTTTTCCTAATTGTTGGAGATGTTAGGTTAGGGTGTTGATTTGGTTCCCTCTTCTTTTTTGATGTGTGAATATATTGCTACAAATTGCTCTCTGATAATTGCTTTTGCTGTGTCCCAAAGATTTTGGTATGTTGTTTTCATTCTCATTTGATTCAAATTCTTTTATTCCAGTTTTTATTTCTTCTATTACCCCATAGTTTTTAAGCAGAGTGCTATTCAATTTCATGTATTTGAATTTTTTCCCTTGATATTCCTCTAATTTCTAATTTTATAGCATTGTTATCTGAGAAGATGTTTTATAATATTCCAGTGCTTTCAAATTTATTGAGCCTTGCTTTGTGGCCTAATATATGGTCTATATTTGAGAATATTTCATGTGTACAGAAAAAGAATGTATATCATGCTATTGTTGGGTGGAGTGTTCTATATAAATATATGAGGTCTAGTAGGTTGATTGTGTTGATTAGATCTTCTGTATATTTGTTGAGTTTCTTTCTATTTCTTTCTTTCAATAAAAGTCATGTATTGAAGTCTCCCATTATTACTGTAGAGTTGTCTATTTCTCTTTTCAATTCTGTTAAAGTTTGATTTTATATTTTTGGGCTCCTCCAGTGGGTACATAGATATTTATTATAGTTATGGCCTTCTGTTGGATTGACCTCTTTAATCATTATATAATGTCTTTCTTTTGACATTATATGTCTCTTTTGCTGGTTTTTGCCTTTAAGTCTACTTTATCAGAAATTAATACGGCAACTCTTGCTATTTTTGGTTGCCATTGGCTGGATATATGCTTTTCCATCCTATGATTTTTAGCAGGTCTCTTCTCCTGCAGCTTCTAGTAGTTCAAACCATTGACCATTCAGCAGCTGAGTACTTAACCATTGTACTACCAAGGCTCCTTCTTCCCTACATTATTTATATCTTAATTCTAGTTGAACATGGGGGCAGAGTCTCCTTAATTCTGTGTTAACTGATCCTCTGATTCAAACTATGACTAAGAAGTTTAAAGGCAATTTCTGCCTCAGCCATATCAAGGTGAATTTGTGATGGAGTCAAAGATTTCTTTATCATACCCCAAACTACTACTATATTCAGAAACTTGATATTCTAACCAATGATAGCCATCTTTGTTTATGTAGCATGACTAAGAATAAAACTGGTTTTATATCCTTGTAATTTATATATTTGCTACATATTATATTATAAACCAGATAAAATAATGTTTAATATCAGATAAATGGAAGGCCAAAGAGAAAGATTCATTGTGAAGATTTTGTTAATGCTTGCTTAATTGTACTTGCCAATCCAATCCAAAGTTCTGTTGAAATGATTAAGTTTCTTATAAGGATATGTACCCACAAATTAAAATCAACACTTTTGAAAAGTAAAAGTCACACAGTCTTATAATGGCAGTTACATATCTGTGCCATTAAATATATAGATAATTGTTTTTATTTGTGAGCCACATATATATATACTATATATAAGGTAATTATTTATATATCTAGATAAAAGGCAAATAGTATACAATACTACTACATATTCAAAAATAATTGAAGTAGTCCTATATTTAAAAGGAGCTTTTTCATTTAAGTTGTTGTTGTTATGCGCCGTCTGACTCATAACGACCCCTCACCGGGTTTCTGAGGTAGTTATCACTATGGAACCAACCTTAAGCCCAACCTTCCTCCGAGGAGTGGCTGATGGGTTTGAACCGCCAGCCTTCTGGTTAGTACTCAAGTGCCTTAGGCATTATGCTACCAGAGCTCCTTTCATTTAAGTAGGTATTACGTAACCATCTCCTTACTAGCAGTACCTGGTCAAAGCAGTTACAGTTCTGATATTATTGGTTTTCAATCAAGTCCCCAGGAGCTCTGGTAGCATAGTGCCTAAGGCACTTGACTGCTAACCAGAAGGCTGGTGGTTCAAACCCACCAGCCACTCCTTAGAAGGAAGATGGGGCAATTTACTTCCGTAGTGATACTGCCTCAGAAACCCAAGGAGGGGTCGCTATGAGTCAGGTCTGACTCAACAGCACATAACAACAACAATAATCAAGTCCTCATTTATGAATTTGCATTAAATATCTGAAAAGGTGTAATTACATGACAGCCATTTCCCCCTGGGTCCTTACATAATCTTCACCTACTGATGTGAACATTACAAATGATGAAATGACTTAGTTTCAAATTAAAAAGAAAAACGCTAAGGAATTGCCAAGTCAACATCAAATACTCCAAGCATTCAGCATGGCATACTTTGCAAATATTTTGTCATTCATTTATTGAGTTTCTGTCAGAATACCACAAGAATGTACTGCTGTACAGTGAAACAAAAGAGGGGAGCTATTTAATCTTTTTTTCTATTAAAGTATTTTTAAATCATCAAATTTAAAGCAGTTGAATCATACATAACAAAGGATGCTGGGTAAAGTTGAGGGAGGAATTTACACTCTTCTCAGAAGCTGCACATTTCATCACCAAAGCACCAAATGTGAGACGACACATTTACAATACAACTTAGGTTGAAACAAATAAATTGGGGGGTGGAGAGGGAGGAAGAATAGCTCTTCTTTACAGACGAATGCCAACTATTAAATGTAGGAATACTAATGAAGTTGGAAAAAAAATCATTTTTCTACTTCCACAGGAAAAAAAAAAAAAGGATTTATTGTTGTTATCTGCCATTGAGTTTGGCTCTGACTCACAGTGACCCTACATACAACAAAACAAAACACTGCCTGGTCCTGTGCCATCCTCACAATCCCTGCTATACTTGAGGACACTGTTGCAGTCACTGTGCCAATCCATGTCACTGAGGGTCTTCTCCTGCTTTGTTAACCCCTCAAGCATGATATCCTTCTTCAGAAACTGGTCCCCTCTGACAACATGACCAAAGTAGGTGAGATAAAGCCTGGCCATTCTTGCTTCCAAGGAGCACTTGGCTGCACTTTTTCCAGGATAGATTTGTTCATTCTTCTGGCAGACAATGGTATTTTCAATACTCTTTACCAACACCACAATTCAAAGGCAGCACTTTTCTTTGGTCTTCCTTATTCATTGTCCAGTTTTCACCTGCGTAAGAGGCAACTGAAAACACCACGGCTTGAGTCAGGTGCACTTTAGCCTTCAAAGTGACATCTTTGCTCCTGAACACTTCAAAGAGATCTTTTGTAGCAGATTTGCAGTGAAATGCAATGTCTTTTTTTTTATTGTAATTTTTTTATTGTGATTTGGGTGAAAATTTACAGCACAAATTCACTTTCCATACAGCAGTTCACATACACGTTGTCTCATGACATTGACCACAATTTACCACAATGCAACAGCTTCCCTCCCATTTCCTCCCGATAGTTACCTCTTCCCTATGTCCACCCTCCATGCACTCCTGCCCCCTGAGCTGTCTCCCTGTGCATAAGCAGCCCTTCTTTCTCCCATGATTGTTCTCTCCAAGGAGTGTCTCTACCTCAGGTAAATATTCAACTCATATGCCTGTCTTTTGTTTGGCTGGAAGCCACAAGTGTGGGTTCAATTCCAGACCTGAAGGGCAGCTAGGGGCCATAGTCTCAGTGGTTCTACCAGGCTCTATTGGACCAACAAACCTGGTCCCCCCGCCTTTTATTTCTCCAAATGATTTTGAGTTTTGTTCCACATTGTTCTCCCTCTCTACCAAGGATCTGCTACATAGATCCTCTTCCAAGTGGATGACAGTGGTAGCCGGGCACAATCTAGTTCTTCTGGCCTCATAGTCATATAGGCTGCAGATCGGATGGTGTACTAGTTGCTAGGACTAATTGTTTCCATGAATTTTTGGTTTTCTTCATTTTTCTTTGCTCTGGACAAGGAGAGACCCATCGTTGCATCTAGATGGCAGCTTGCTAGCTTTCAAGATCCCAGTCGCTACTCGCCAAAGTGGAACAATGTTTTGTGTAGTATGTTATGCCATTTGAGCTTGATGTCCCCTGTGACTATGGTCCCGAGCCCATAGGTTCAACTACTCGGTCCCTCTGGGTAGCTGGCTGTGAGCAAGCAGTGATTACAACCTTGCCCCTTGTCAGCTCTTCTATACACCTGGGAATTCTGATCAGTCACATAAACTTATAGGATCATTGTCTGTCAACCCTACACATGTTCTTGGATACACTGCCCACTTCATAGACATACCTAATAGTTTAGCCTGTCTACCCATCTGTCCACATGTATATCCATGTTTGCCTTCACTGACAACGCAGTACTGTATGTGCAAAAGGGTTCATCTTTGCTGTCTGTACCTCCCATGTATTTCTCTATGTCTTTCTCTTCCTCAATGCCACCATATTGATCACTCACATTTGGTACATTGTCCTCCTCTTCACCCAAATCAATACTTATCTCTATCTATCTAATAGTGTCCCCTCCCCTCCCCTCCCACCCCTGGTAATCAATAAAGAAAATTTCCTTCCGTAGATAAACCTTTCCTTGCAATGTCTGATTTCTTGACACCTGTTTCCATGGGTGTTGATTGTGGAACCAAGTAAAATGAAATCCCTGACAACCTGAATCTTTTCTCCATTTATCTTGATGTTGCTTACTAGTCCAGTTGTGAGGATTTTTGTTTTCTTTATGTTGAAGTATATTCCATATTGCAGACTGTAGCCTTTGATCTTCATTAGTTAAGTGCTTCAAGTCTTCTTCACTTTCAGCAAGCAAGGTTGTATCATGTGCATATCACAAGTTGTTAATGAGTCTTCCTCCAATCCTGATGCCACATTCTTCTTCATACAGCCCAGCTTCTTGGGTTATCTGCTCAGCATTCAGATTGAATAAGTATGGTGAAAGGATACAGTGCTGACATACACCCTTCCTGATTTTAAACCAAGTATACTCTCATTCTGTTTGAATGACAGCCTTTGGGTCTATGTATAGTTTCCTCCTGAACACAGCTAAGTGTTCTGGAATTCTCATTCTTTTTACCCATAATTTGTTATGATCCACAGAATCAAATGCCTTTGCATAGTCAATAAAACACAGGTAAACATCTTTCTGGTATTCTCTGCTTTCAGCCAAGATGCATCTGACATCAGCAATGATATCCCTCATTCCATGTTATCTTCTGAATCCAGCTGGAATTTCTATCAATTTATTGCTGCAACCACTTTTTAAGTATCTTCAGCAAAATTTTACTTGCATGTGGTATTAATGATATACTTCAAGAATTTCCACATTCTCTGGAAATGGCTCACATTTCTTTGGATTGAGAACAAATATGAATCTCTTCTAGTCGGTTGGCCAAGTAGCTGTTTTCCAAATTTATTGGGATAAACGAGTAAATGCCTCCAGTGCTGCATCCATTTGTTGAAACATCTCAATGAGTATTCTATGAATTTCTGGAGCCTTTTTTTTTTCGCCAATTCCTTCAAGACAGCTTGGACTTCTTCCTTCAGCACCACTGGTTCTTCGTAATTTGCTACCTCCTGAAATGGCTGTGTCAAGCAATTCTTTTTGATACAGTGGCTCTGTGTATTCCTCCCATCTTCTTTTGATGCTTCTTGCATCATTCAGTATTTTGCCCACAGAATTCTTTAACATTTGAACTCAAGACTTGAATTTTATCTTCAGTCTTTCAGCTTGAGAAATGCTGTGCATGTTCTTCCCTGTTTGTTTTTCTAACTCCAAGTCTTTGCACATTTCATTGTAATAATTTACTTTGCCATCTTGAGCTGCCCTTTGAAATCTTCTGCATAGCACTTTTATTTCATCGTTTCTTCCATTTGCTTTAGCTACATACTCCATTCAAGAGCAAGTTTCAGAGTCTCTTCTGACATCCATTTTGGTCTTTCATACCTTTCCTGTCTTTTTAATGACCATTTCCTTTTTTCATGTATGATGCTCTCGATATCATCTGGTAACTCAAGGTCTTTGGTCCTTGGTGTTGAAAGTATCAAATCTATTCTCTATATGGTCTCTAAATTTGGTGGGATATAATCAAGGTTATATGTTCTTTTGTGGACTTGTTTTAACTTTCTTGAGCTTCAACTTGAACTTGTATATGAGCAATTGATGGTTTCTTCCATAGCATTAGCTCCTGGTCTTGTTTGGACTGATGATATTGATCTTCTCCATTGCCTCTCTCCACAGATATATTTGATCTTATTCTTGTGTATTCCATCTAGCAAAGTCCACATGTATAGCTGCCATTTATGTTTCATAAAAAACAAACTCACTGCCATCGTGTTGGATCCGACTCATAATTTCAAAAAGACTAAAATCAACGGGTGTGAGGAGTGACAGGAATGTTAGATTCTATCAAACTGCTTTGCAAAAACACTGATTAATTAAAAGGGAAAACACAAAACAATGAAGATATCTACCAGCTAGCACCTAAAGTATGACATGAAAGCAATACTGCCAATAATAGGATGTAGTTATCATATACATCCTACTGTGCTACATTAAGACAGACACAATATCATCTCTGTGATATACCTGCCAAAAGTGTATATCCTGAAGCTAACCACGAGAAAACAGACAAATCTATTGAGCAACATTCTATAAAATAAGTAGCCTGTACATCTAAAAACATATCAAATGTCATGAAGACAAAGAGAGCCTGTAGAGTTCTTCCAGATTAAACATGCATAAAAAGACAAAACTAGATGCAATGTGTGATGCCGAACCAGGAAAAAATGCAATAAAGGACATTTTTGAGACAACTTGCATAATGTGCAAAAATATAGACTACAGCATTGTATCTATGTTAAATTTCCTTATTTTAACAATTGTACCAAGGTTTTTATTTTTTAAAAAAGAGAATATTCTAGTTCCTAAAAAAAACCATACTGAAGTATTCAGGGATAAAAAGCTACGTGTCCGCATCTGATATATATGTTGCTGTTAGGTGCCATCAAGTCGTCTCTGACTCATAGTGACCCTATGTTCAACAGAACAAAACACTGCCCGGTCCTGTGCCGGCCCCACGATCCTTGCTATAGCTGAGCCCATCATTGTAGCCACTGTGTCAATCCATCTTGTTGAGGGCCTTCCCCTTTTCTGTTAGCCCTCCATTTTACCAAACAGGATCTCCTTCTCCAGGGTATGGTCCCTTCTTACAACATGACCAAAGTAGGTGAGACAAAGTCTTGCCATTCTCATATCCAAGGAGTATTCTGGCTTCACTTCTTCCAGGACAGATTTGTTAGCTCTTTTAGTAGTCCACTTTCAGTATTCTTCTCTAACACCACAACTCAAAAGCATCAACTCTTCTTCAGTCTTCCTTATTCACTGCCCAGCTCTCATATGCATATGAGGCAACTGAAAATACCATGGCTTGTGTCAGGCACACCGTAGTTTTCAAGGAGATATCTTTGCTATTCAGCACGTGAAAAAGGTCTTTTGCAGCAGATTTGCCCAACGCACTGTCGTCTGATATCCTGACTACCGCTTCCATTGGTGCAAAACCAAGTAATATAAAGTCTTCGACAACTGCAATCCTTTCTCCATTTATCATACTGCTGCATATTGGTCCAGTTGTGAGGATTTTTGTTTTGTTTATATTGATGTGTAACCCATACTGCCGACTGTAGTCTTTCATCTTCATCAGTAAGTGCTTCAAGTCATCCTCACTTTCAGTAAGCAAAGTTGTGTCATCAGCATATCGCAGGTTGTTAATGAGTCTTCCTCCAATCTTGATGCCACATTCTTCTTCCTATAATCCAGCTTCCTGGATTATTTGCTCAGCAAACAGACTGAATAAATATGGTGAAAGGATACAACTCTGATGCACTCCCTTCTTGATTTTAAACGATGCAGTGTCTACTGTTCTCTTCAAACGACAGCCTCCTGGTCTATGTACAGGTGCTTCATGAGTACAATTAAATGTTCTGGAATTCCCATCCTTGTCAATGTTATCCATAATTTGTTATGATCCACAAAACTGAATGCTTTTGCAGTCAATAGAATATAAGTAAATATCTTTCTGGTATTCTTTGCTTTTAGCCAAGATCCATCTGACATCAGCAATGATATCCTTTGTTCCACTTCTTCTTCTGAATCCAGCTTGTATTTCTGGAAGCTCTCTGTCAACATACTGCTGCAATCATTTTTGTGTTACCTTCAGTAACATTTTAACTATGTGTGATATTAATGATATTGTTCGATAATTTCCACATTCTGTGGGATCACCTTTCTTTGGAATGGGTACAAATATGGACCTCTTCCAGTTAGCTGGCCAGGTAGCTGCTTTCCAAATTTCTTGGCATAGCCAAGTGAGTGCTGTCAGTGTGGCATCCATTTGTTGAAACATCTCAATGGATATTCCATCAGTTCCTATGAATGTGTATATGAGCAGTTGATGGTCTGGTCCATAATCAGCTCCTGGCTTCATTTTGGCTGAAGATATCGAGCTTTTCCATTGCCTCTTGCCACAGATGTAGTCAATCTGATTTCTGTGTACTCCATCTGGTGAAGTCCACATGTACAGCCGCCATTTGTGTTGTTGAAAAAAAGGTATCTGCTATGAATAAGTTGCTGGTCTTGCAAAATTCTATCATGTGATCTCCAGTGTCATCTCTATCACCAAAGCCATATTTTCCAACTACCAATGATTCTTCTTTGTTTGCAACTTTTGCATTTCAATTACCAGTGATAATCAGCACATCATGATTGCATGTTTGGTCAATTTCAGACCACAAAAATTGGTAAAAATCTCCAATTTCCTCATTTTGGGCTTTGGTGGTTGGTGTGTAAATTTGAGTAACAGTAGTATTAACTGGCCTTCCTTGTAGGCATATGAATATTACCCTATCATTGATAGCATGTACATCAGGATAGATGTTGAAACATTTGCTGTGATAAAAAATGCCATGCCATTTCTCTTCAATTTGTCATTCCCGGCACAGTAGATCATATGTTTATCTGATTCAAAATGGGGAAAAATCATCCATTTCAGCTCACTAATGCCTAGGATATCAATCTTTATGCATTCCATTTCATTTTTGACAACTTCCAATTTTCCTAGGTTCATATTTTGTACATTCCATGTTCTGATTATCAATGGATATTTGCAGCTATTTCTTCTCATATCAAGTTGTGCCACCTCAGCAAATGGAGGCCCTGAAAGCTCTACTTTATCCATATCATTAAGATAGGCTCTACTTTGATGAGGCAGCACTTTCTCAGTCATATTCTGAGTGTCTTCTGACCTGAGAGGCTCATCTTCCGGCATTGTATAGGACAATGTTTCAGGGCTATTCATAAAGTTGTCTGATATTATATCAAATAGTGTTTCCCTGATATTCATAAGGTTTTCACTGGCCAATTCTTTGAGAAGTGGATGGCCTCTTCCTTCTTCCAAGTCTGTCTTAGTCTGGAAGCTCCGCTGAAACCCATCCACCATGGGCAACCATGCTGGTGTTTGAAACACTGGTGGCACAGCTTCCAGCCTCACAGCAACGTGCAAGCCACCACAATACAACAAACTGAGAATCAAGTTCATCTCCCTTAGCTGTTCCAAACCACTCTGATCACTTCCTGGCCTACGCCCTACCTGTTCTGGCCATGGGCCCTGGTTCCTGCTTCCTGCCTGGGGGTTCTCCTCTACTGATATATATGGATCAGGAAAAAAAATATATATATATATTATATGGAGAGAGAAAGAGAATAGAAAGTAAGTGTGATAAAATGTTAATTCATGAATCTGAGTGAGGGATTATTTGACAATGAAAGTTATTATCTAATTCTTGGTAGATCCATCAGGGTCAGTCAGTAAACAGTATCTCATCCAAAGGAGGTCTTTGTATAATATTTACAAGTAATATTCAGTCAATTCTTGCTAATACATTTCTGATGATAAAGAAGTGGGTGGTCTATAAATGTTTTATATACTACCTCAACTTAAAATAGGAGCTCTGCTGGCATAGTGCCTAAAGCATTTGATGGCTAACCAGAAGGCTGGCAGTTCAAACCCACTAGCCACTCCTTGGAAGGAAGATTGGGCAATCTACTTCTGTAGTGATACTGCCTCGGAAACGCAAGGAAGGGTCTCTATGAGTTGGATCTAACTTGACAGCAGTGAGTTTGGTTTAGTTTTTGTCAACTTAAAATGGATTTTTTAAGGTGTCTTACAATAAATATCACAGATACATTTAAAGAAAGAAAGAACAGAATCATAGCTAGCAAAGTAATGTCCATATTAAAGAAGGATTTCCTAAAAGAATGAGATTAAATTGGCTAATGCAGAGGTTCAGAAAATTAACACAAGATGTCATACCCCAGTGACCATGTTCCATTAGCAGTCCTATTGGGACACTGTCCTTTAACCATCTAACTATGCTCTGATCCTTTCCATGTACTATTGCCCCTATGATGCTGTTCCTCCTTTTCTATAAGTTGCAAAATCATCTTTCAAATCTTGTGCTGAAAATGGTCTATACCAGTGTTTCCCAAAGCATGAGCCATGTATGGGGAGCCAGCTGGTCTTAGGGAGTACTCTGTTATACAACACTTAACATGTAACTATATGGAGATTCCCTCTTCAGTTTTCTTTTTTTTTCCTTCTTTTTAAGTAAATACTTATTTTCACAGATATTCTATAGGTGGCAAGTGATGTGACCACTGACCAAACCAAATTAAACCAAACTCACTGCCATCAAGTTGATTCCAACTCACAGTGACCCCCTTTGGGTTTCCGAGATGGTAAATCTTTACAGAAACAGATTGCCCAGTCTTCCTTCCATGGAGTAGCTGGTGGGTTTGAACTGCCAACCTTCAGGTTAGCAGTCAAATGCATTAGGCACTAATGCTACTAGAGCTCCTTATGACCACTCATAGGAGTGGTAAAATATTTTCTCTCAAAATACCTTTATTTAAATGAATAGAAAAAGAGCCAATTTAAAGAAAAATAGTAAGTAAATAACAAAGCAAGGATATGACACTCAGTTGTAAAATACTGAGGTTTAAACAAATTTGACCGATGCTAAGCATAGGACACTTCCAAACTTGATTTACCAAACTAGAGAAATGAACCATAAGATTATGAATTACATGAAAATTCTCGTAAGAGATGCTAACAAGCTGAAATCAGTAAAGATAAAATTTTAGAAGGCAGTCCAATGCTTTCTTACATTATAAGAAAAACCAAAGTAAGATCATCTTCTATACATATATACTGCTTATCATTTTAACATTGTTTAGAAAAAAAAAACTTGATGTCTAAATGTAAATATTTTAGTCCATTTAAATCTGAAAAAGTTTGAAAAGGGAAAATGGCATAACCTACTGAACCCCAAGTATTTATACCTTTAAACGAAAACAAATATACTGCCTACAACAACAAAAAACCCTACTCTGAGAAAGTTCTAGGGAAAAACTATTAGGGCATATGTGGGCTATTTCAATTCCTTACAATTTTATCGCATTAAAAATTCAACCAGGTTTTAAAGAAGAAACTCTCATGTTTGGTTCTAAACCAGGCCTTACCAAAGGCTGTTGCGACTGCATTGCTTGGAGACCAAGGGTCTGACCCTGGGACTGCGAGGGCTGCTGGGGTTGTGGGGGCTGGGGAGGCTGCTGTATCTGCAAAGAAAGAGAAAGGATTATACACGTAAAAACAAAACAAAACACTGCCATTGAGTCGATTATAATTCACAGCAACCCCAATGGGTTTCCAAGGCTGTAAATCTTTACAGAAGTGGACTGCCTTTATCTTCCACCCTCAAGGCAGTGGGTGGGTTTAAACCATCATCCTTCTGATTAGGAGCCAAATGCCATACCCACTATTCCAACAGAGCTATTTATATACTTAAAAGCAGGGGTTTAATATCTTTCCTAAATACATATACATTTTATGTAATTATTTTCTTGCAGCAAAAATAATATATGCCTACCCCTTTCATCTCTGCCTTGTCAAATGCTATTCATCCTTCAAGGACCAAACAACAATCTGCTCCTCTAGAAGCCGTCTCAGGCCATTCCCAGCCCCAAGGATCTCCTCCTTCTACAATCACAGCCTACACAGCCCTGGTAATTTTTCATACACTGTATGGGACATCCTTTGTATATTTACTATTTAAGTTCTTTCATGTCATTTGCCTTTCCGTATATTTCATCCTATCACACACTATTAGGTTAGACAAAGGTTGATCTCGAGCTATCTTTTAATCCCCTGTGACATCTGGAAGAATCCTTGAAGATGAAATTAGATTTTTTTATTCTAAAGGAAGATGTATGCTGGCCCCTATGAGATGTGCAGTGACAAAGCTGGCTCACATACACAGCTCTCAGAAGAAACTTTCAAGTCACAGAACAAATGCAGACTAGAAACCCACTAGGTGGGCCATGCAGGAGAGGAAAATCACTAAGTGGTTTTTCTCAATGACCTTTAAAGTTTCCTTCACCTAAATATTTCTCTATCCTGGGACAGTATCCTAAAACCTTTTTTCATCCTTTGCATTTTCCAACTTGGCTTGCATATCATCCCCCAAATTATCTGGCTTCTCTAGAGCAAAATAATAGCTAGCAAAGATCAGATGGCTTTTCTCAGTAAGTGACAGGAATATGAAATCCTAGCAGAGGTCTGGGTGGGGTCACTTCCAACATGAGCAATGCAAGATGGGCACAGTGATTGCAATATGAAGTTCCCTCTCCACCTGGTTCTCTCTGAAGTCTAAGAAAAATCAACCTAACTTCACAATTATTAATATTTTCCTTTATGGAGGTAGCCAATCACCAAAAAAGACTAAGAGTATTCTGATCCAGAGGCAAGTCACTTTTTCCTTTAACTAGCTGCTGCAAAAAGTGACAGTGATTAAAAAAAAAAAATTTACCAAGAAGACATATAATGCTAATTGTGACAAAAAATACATATTTATCCAACAAGAAAAGATTTTCCAAATTTGCACTGAAAAGCACCAATGTAAGATAGGAAGCACAATGTAATGTACAACAGAAGTAATTCTGGTACTTCAGTGGCTAAGGCATTCAGCTGCTAATCGAAAGGTCAATGGCTTGAACCCCCCAGCCACTCCAGGGTAGAAAGATGAGGTAGTCTACTTCCATAAACATTTACAGCCTTGGAAACCCTATGGGGCAGTTCTGCTCTGTCCTGTAGGATTCCTAGGAATAAGAATTGATTCAGTGATGGTGGGTTTGGTTTTTGGTAAGATAGGAAGTAATAAGTAAACAGTGTAAAAATCTTTCCCAGTGATTTGGAAATTAGCAATTTTACAAGAGAGGAAAATGTAAGTCAGTCCTAAAACGTTCTGAGGCATATGCTCAAAACCTGGGAAAAAGGATCATGGCTTGAAAACATATCACTAGGGATATTAATAGTAATTCAAATGTAATAGTAAAATTACTGAAGTAGTACTTCATACTAATTTTCTAATTTAATCCTCATTATACATTCAAGAGGTAGGTCCTATAATTATTCCCATTAATGACAAAACTGAACATTAGAGGGGGTTATTCCCATCTTAGAGATGACATCTATATGATGAATAGAATTGGGAATCTAGAGGCACCTTCCCATACCACCCCACTCAAACCAATTACCATATTTTATCAACTGTATCATTCAACGCTTTTTTTTCCCCACATTTTAACAGGTCAAAAATTAGGATGCAAGTAAAAGCATCTCATGATTAATGGCATCTTGTAATTGTGAAACTCAGGTCTACAGAGGATATGTGTTTGCTTCTGCCTGTCACCTAGAGAAAGTATCAACAAGAACCTTTGGCATCACACTAAATCAAGACCTCAAACTGTCTTGAGCTTGTGGTTCATATTATCAGACGAGAAATTTTTCTTCCCTCTACTCAGTATAAAGTTTGAGACATGTAAGGGACTTTGCTGTCCCCTTCTACATGGCAGGCTTAATTCTCACTAACCTCACTCTATGCAAGGGCCTCCTGATAATGTCTCCATTTTTGGAGACTTTCTTTTTTCTTTCTCCTTTTCTTAGGGGTACATAAAGCAAGAGAGAACCTCAAGTTGTATTGCTGTTAAGATTGGAACTGACTGTAAAATCTCATCAGAAAATCTCCATTCCAATTAACAGGACAAGCTTGTTAGTAATGAAGACAAATAGAACAACTGAACATAACAGCCTACATATCTTTTTTTTTAAGTGATAGAATTATACTTGGTTAAATTGCAAAAGCCTTTAAGGAGCTCTGGTAGCATAGTGGCTAAAGCATTTGACTGCTAACCAGAAGGCTGGCGGTTCAAACCCACCAGCCACTCCTCGGAAGGAAGGTTGGGCAATTCTACTTCTGAAGTGATACTGCCTCGGAAACCCAAGAAGGGGTCGCTATGAGTCGGGGCTGACTCGACGGCACATAACAACAACAACAATAATATATCTTGAATAAGGAGGCTTAGCAGCAAGAGTCTGTCAAAGGGAAGAACTTTTTAAGTAGGAGAATCAAATACTTTCATCAAATTAAGAAAGACTATTTTTCTTGGTTCAACAGAATCAAGATTACATATATACACATTACTCACAGCTTAACCAGGTTAGAAGTCTTACAGAAACTTTTTTTGGATTGCTGACCCCTGCCAAGAATATGATTACAGCTCTGGACAACTCTCTTTTTTTAAAAGCACATATATGGAATTTTGCATTCAACTGATTAAAAAGTGATTACGTAAATGCAGGCTTATATTACTGGAAATGAAGGCATCCACCTGCCCTCTCAAATATTTCTGCAAGGAGAAAGATGATCTACAAATGCACCCTCCAGCCCATGACCTGGCAGATGAACTGAGAAAGGAAGAAACTAACCAGGTTTGAACTAAACTGCACTAGTATTTAGTATCTAATACACAGGACTCCTTGGAACTTGGAAAATAACATCTGAGGGTCTTCTATTTCTTGTGACTGCTATGCACTCACACAATCTGAAGAGGAAGCACCCAACATCCATTGCCTTCATTTCCCTGCCCCATACCTGGAGGAGTCTCTGCTGCTGTCGAACTTGCGGCTGTCTGGGCCTCATTGGGTCCTGAGGCAGCGGCACCGAGGGGAGGTTGGGATGTGCAGAAGTCAGCACGGCATCAATGGCCCCGCCCACTAGAGAGCTCTGCTGTAGGGACTGATGATTCAGTCTGGCAAAAACATAAGGCAACCTGTTTTCATGTTCAAGTACACTGTCAAGTTTTTAATCAGTGCCATTAGCACACTACAATCATTCTTAAAGAAACAACTTGTGTTCAATAATCACTTGTGCAACTCAAATGCAACAAAGGCCAGCGGTTAAAATAATCTTGATGTTCAGGGATAGATGTGGTTACTTGAAAAAGGAGAGAACATAATGGCAAGTACGCTCTTTTAAAAAATATTGGTAATAATTTTTAAGAAGTAATGTTAACAAAATGTTTACCCTGGGGCAAGTACTATACTAAAGGTTTGGAATATGTTACTTTATTTACTCCCACAATAGCCTTTAAAACAAACAAACAAAAAAAACCAAACTCACTGCCATCGAGTCAAATCCAACTCTCAGCGACCCCTCCTTGGGTCTCTGAGGCAGTACCACTATGAAGTAGATTGCCCAACCTTCCTTCTGAGGAGTGGCTGGTGGGTTTGAACTGCCAGCCTTCTGGTTAGTAGTCAAATGCCTCAGGCACTACGCCATCAGATCTTCCACAACAGCTTCTAGGGGTCAGTAATTTTATTATTCTTACTTTAAAAATGAGAAAAGGGAGAACTACAGAAGTAATTTATCCAAAATTGCTCATACAGTAAATGGCACAGGTTGATCCCAGTACTTTTGAATTCTTGAGTTAAAGTTCTCAAGCATTACGCTACATTGCCACTTATTATTAAAATGTATTCCAAATTAATTTTTTTCCCAAATGTGCTAATCCACTTTTTCGTTCCAATAGTGATTACTTGGAGTTGACATTCAGCCACTGATGGGAGCTATGTATGCTATTATCCACCATCATATGAAAGTTGGCATGAAACTTAGTTCTTCTATACAATCAGCATATCCAACAGAACTTTCTGCAATGACTGAGATGGTCTACACTTGCACAGTCCAATAAGGTATTCACTGGCCAAGAGGACTGCCACGTAATTTATGGGGCCCAGTGCAAAATAAAAATGCAGGCTCACTGATCAAAATTTAACAAGAATTTTAAGACAGTAACAGTAAGGCATTAAACCAGTCATGTTGTTGTGGTTGTTATTAAGTGTCATTTAGTCAATTTAGACTTATATAGTACTCCTGTGTGAAAAGGAGAACTGTCCCAGAGGATTTTCTAGGCTGTAATCTTTACTGGAGATTGCTAGGTCTCTTTCCTACATAGCCATTGGATGGATTCGAACTGCCAACCTTTCAATTAGCAGCCAAGTGCTTATCCTTTGCACCACTAGGGTTCTTTAACCAATCATGAGGACCTTCTTAGCACAGGGCCCTATGTGACTTCACAGGTCACATGCCTATGAACCTGGTCCTATTGGTGATATGTGACTAGTGAATAACTCAAATGTATCTGGTGTGACTGAGGAAATAAATTTTGTATTTAAGTTAGTTAAAATTTAATTTAAATAGCCACATGGGGCTAATGACTACTATAATTGACAAACAATGTAGTTACATCTAAGGGATCTGATTAGAACAAGAACACTGAAGAGTCTACCATGAACCCGTTTTGCAAATTACCTCGGAGACAGAAAAGGTAGAAACTAACATTCAACCAAATTCATATGAACACCATGGAAATCAGTATTGCAATTTTCTTAGTGACCATAAACTTCATGGCTCTAATTAACATGTTCTAGTAAGGCACCATTCACAATCATCAACACCTTACTAGATATCCATCAATAATTTTATACCTTAGAGATAAAGAACACTGGAGTGAACATAGTATTATCTTCTGAACATATTATACTCATATCCTGGAAGTGTGAATCAAATCTCCTGGGACTTGAATGAAATAAATGAGTCATTGCTCATTGTGAACCTCTATCATGATGCTACTCCAAATGATGTGAGAATGCAAATTATATGCAAATGTGAAAACTATAAAAATAATTATAAAGCACCATGTCTTAGAAGAAACATAACAAACATTAGAATGTGAGCGTTTATTAGAGCAATCATTCTTTCTGCAAGTGTCACCTCTGAGAGCCAGTCAAGGGCTGCAAGTATGGTGAGGCTTGCTGCTGAACATAGCCAGTGGGCTGCTGGTGCATCTGTCTGAGTCTCTCCATCAATGTGGGGTTGGAATGTGCTGCCGGGTAGGTCCTGGAGTTATAGCTGGGGGAGAGGACCACGCTGCCAGCCTGCTGTTGTGGTGTCGGCTGCAAAGGCATCTGCGTTCCGTACATCGTATAACCCTGGGGCATGGTCTGAAGACAGGCACAAGGGAAGAAGTCAAAGTTTGGTTTTACCAGCCTAGCTGGTATTATCACTAAGACATATAGGACAAAAACAAGCCTAGAAGGATCCCTTGAAATTCATTGTTTCCAAATGACTGCTTGACCTACAAATATGAGGAGGGTTACTTTGGAGGGTGTAACAGGAATGGTAATCTAAAAGCAGGAAGGCTAGCCAGAAGCTCTGTGAATGAATGCAATGTCAAATGATTCACCAGAAACTTCAATTTAAAATACGAATCCCTCATTTGATTAAACTGGCCTTTAAATCAGTTGCTTATGTTCAACAGAAGCAACAGCATATTTCTGCACAGAAATAAGCAGCCAAGTATCATACCTTTAGTCAACAGATGCCACCAATGTTCAAAAGATGCCAAGCATAGTTTATGTAATTTCCAACACTAGTCAGAAAAGCTACCCATGCCCAATGTAAATTAAAATAATAGAATACACTCTCCTGATATGTGGCTATGCCCCTCTGAATTTGACAAAGGTGTCTTTAGTATTTAACCAATTCCAAAAAACTACTAATACCTTAACTAGGGCATACAGGTGCAACTGGTGACTGTTCAATACTCTCTAGCCCTGGCTGAACCATGGTCTGTTTCAGCACTCTACCAGTAACCTGTTCACTATTTATATTCAACATTAATATACAAATACCTATTTCTCTAAATTTTGACACCGAATGTGAATGAAAAGCTGGAGGCTTTGCTGGATCACTGTCATCTATAGAACAGAGTGCTGATTAGAGAAGAATGCTGTTCTTCAAATCCCAAAAGCATCCCATTATAAGGTAGTCTAATGACTCTGACTTGGAAAACTGTGTTAAAGCAACATATTATGAGTTTTTAGCAGAGGAATAGCTCTAGGATGAATCCATTTCAATCATAGGTAGGTCAATCTCAGATTTCCTTTTCAACTGTGGACACAGTTTGAATTGCTGTTTCCAACTAGTGGTCTTGTTAATACCTTTGGCATTATGAGTGGGATAGGGAAATAGTATAAATGGCACAGGTATGAAATAATTCTCATAAAAAATTGCTCATGATTCATGGTACATTAAGACAAGTCTATCACTTGTTAAACATCTACTGTGTATCTGACACAGAGCTAGTTCCTTACACCAATTGTCTTAAACCCTTACAACCTCAATTCGATTTGACAGAACAGAAAAACAAGGTTCAGAGTCTGAGTAATCTGAACAATGTCACACAGGCAATAGGTTGTCATGAACTGTGCCAAGGTCTAATGCCAAGTCCCATTACTCTCTTATTCTACTATCACTCCTCTTTAAAACTATCTTTGAATATGACAATTTCAAGTATGAATTATATACTTAGTTATGATTAACATAGTTATTGTCAAGCATTTCAATATCCACCATTATCGTTAAAATGGAAGACTGAATTTAAATTTTTAATTCAAGAGTTTCCTAAAATATTTTATGCTTTTTATATTAACCAACCCTGAGACTTGTTCAACAACCACTGGAAGTACTTTTCTGAAACATAGATTATAATCTATAAGTAGAAGAAATAACCAAGTTCTGGACCCTTTAAAGGAATTGATACCTATTTGCTTGATTTGCCTCTTTAGAGAAACAGCATAGAAATCCTGGCAACATCTATGAAGCAACATAGATACCTGTGCTTGCTGCAGCCCTGGATACTGAGGGAGCTGAGGGGAGGGCCGAGCTTGTGCAGCAAAGAGAGCTGCCTGATCCCCCGGCTGGCCCTGGAAAACAAAGCCAACACAAACTCTTGATCATAACAGCTAGGGCAGGATTGGAGCACCTGGACAATAATCCCAATAACCCACAACAGCAAGACTCATTACATGAACATAGTACTTGCAGATGTTTCAATTGCATTAACTTTATTCATCAATTTCCTCTATGTGTATAGATTGGTGTACTTTAAAAAAAAAAAAAAAAACAAACAAAACCATATGCCCTCAAAGAAAACACAGACCTAAATGCAAGCCAAAGTACTCAATGATTTGGTCAGCAGGGAGGCTTTGAAAATGGTTCCCGATACTTTAGGGTTACAGATGACTCTCTGCAGTGAAAGGCATGAATCTCTGCATGTGAAATCTGATATCACAGGGCTGTACTTCCCTGTGGCCATAATGAAAGTGAACATACACTGTATAAAAATTTTATGACTTTTTTTTTAAAGTGACCAAAAATTAAGCCAAATTAGCCATGTATCTGAGGGATAAATTTGGTACCTTCTACAACTCTACTCATTAGGAGCCCTGGTGATACAGTTGTTAACCAGTTGGCTGCTAACTGAAAGGTGTGGAGTTCAAACCCACCAGGTGCTCTGCGGGAGAAAGATGCAGCAGTCTGCTTCTGCAGATTACAGCCCTAGAAACCTTGTGGGGCAATTATACTCTGCCCTATATGGTCATTATGAGTCAGAATCAGCTTGACTGCAACAAGTTTGGTTTTTGGTATTACTCTACTCATCAATGGGAGCTCTGGTAGCGTGGTGCCTAAGGCACTTGACTGCTAACCAGAAGGCTGGTGGTTCAAACCCACCAGCCACTCCCTGGTAGGAAGGTTGGGCAATCTACTTCGTAGTGATACTGCCTCAGAAACTCAAGGAAGGGTCGCTATGGGTCAGATCCGACTCCACAGCAATGGTTGCCTTCGTCGCTACTCATCAATTACAAAAATAGCTAACAGAAATTTATAACAAGTTAACAGCAAATATAATTATAACCAACTGCAATATCAAATACGATCACTTAACATCTGCTCACCAATTTTAATTTCCTACATGTTTTGGCCTTGGGAAAATAAACATAATCACTAGGAGCAGCTGTATGTGTGTTTTGTTTTGATGGCAGAAGGTATTTCATGGATGCTTGCAGCAATAATCAGAGAGAGAGGTCCAGCTTCCAGGAGTTTTAACTATAAAGAATGGGGCTCATTCTGGGATTATTTTATTATTGTTTTATAATGGGATACCTATTCATTTTTAAAAAGTACCAAATTATAGTTACAGCAAACCATTTCAAATGTGTTTGTAAAGTAGTGTAGATCTCTCCAGCAGGGAGATGGGGATAAGCCAGCTTAAGAGGGAGAGCATCAACAATTATTAGCACCAACGACAGGCTAGGAACTGGGCTTCCAGTTCTTACTCTCAAGGAGTTCTTGCTCTTATCAAGGAAGGTAACATCTTCCCATTTTCTTCAGATGAGAAAAGCCAAGTTCAAAGAGCTTAAGAAACTTATTGTGTGTACCTGGCTAGGCAGGCAGAGCCATGATCTGGATTCTGGGAGTCTGACTCCAAAGCTCAGCCTCTTTCCACTATAATATGATCCCCTTTATGTGTAGTATTAAGGATGGCAATAGTTGTTTATTTGGTACTTATTCTTTAGCAAGATATAGCCTCTTAAAATTGCCCCAATTCAGAAACTGAGAAGTAAATCACTATTAACATTTGTTAATGGTCTACGGATCAACATTGAAACCAAATACATGCATCAGATGGTGACATCCCTTCTTGATTTCCACATGAAATCACTTGGGAGCATTTATGAAACTTAAGATTCTCCTAAAGTGACTATCTAAGGAACTCTGGTGGTACAGTGCCTAAGGCATTTGACTGGTAACCAGAAGGCTGGCAGTTCAAACTCACCAGCCACTCTGTGGAAGGAAGATGGGGCAATCTACTTCTGCAAAGATTACTGCCCCAATGGGGGTTGCTATGAGTCAGAATAGACTTGATGGCAGTGGGTTTGGTTTTTTTTGTGGGGGGGGGGAGGTGACTATCTAAGGAGCTCTGGTAGTATAGTGGTTAAGGTATTTGGCTACTAACCAAATGGTGGTCAGCACTTCAAACCCACCATATGCTCCATAGAAGAAAGATGAAGCAGTCTGCTTCCATAAAAATTTATAGCATTGGAAAGCCAACTGGGGTTGCTATGAGTCAGAATAGACTCAATGGCAGTGTCGTCTTTTTTTTTTTTTTCCTGGAAGGTAACTACTCCATAGATCAGCCATGAATTTCTCAGTGAACCTCACAACGGGACCTGTACATTAACACCTTCAACAAGATCCTAACTTGGCAGAATAGGTTAAGGTAAAGACATCCTAAGCTATTAGCTGATTAATCTGTTAAATCCAACTGTGTCTCAAACTTTTCATTTGATTATTTGAGAACCTTATGAAACAAACTGTGGCTGTGGGAGGAAAAACTAGAACACTAATAAAGTAAATATCTGAATTACTGTGAAATACTCTTTTGTGGACAAATATCACCTGAAATCATGAAGATTAAAGAAATATGAATTCAAAACTATTCTACAAAAATATGAAAAAATTACCAAAGGAAAAAAAAAAAAACAGTTATCTTTGTAAGAAGCATGGAGAAAAGAAATAAAAAATTTCCAAATACAATTTTGACCATCTCAAATTCCTAACTCTCATTGACATCTAAAAGTACACATTAGTTCCCTCCCACCCAGTTTTTCCTGACTCGATGCTTAAGCATAGTTATAATTTAGATATGCAATAATCTCTCTGAGGAAATCTTAAACTCCCCAAGTTGGTTACCTCTGCTTGTGTTCTGCCCATACACTGCCCTGAACAGAAAATACCCTTATTTCTCCCACCAGATTGGTCTCTTATCTTTCTATTTTCCCCCCCAAAATTATGCACATTATTTCAATTTTGCAGTTAAATTTGCTGAGGAAGGAACAAGGAACTAATCAAATTTCTTCAGTAACTTGAAAAAGTTTGCAAATGCTAAAAGAGAAGCAATATAGGCATAAGTGAGGACATCAAGACAGAGAATTAGTAGAAATTTTTGACGTTGATGAAAAGTTTTGTTTCAAGATGTTCAATAAATTAGGAAGGGACCATACAATGTATCATCCAAGCTGGGATATTTTGAAAGAGAAAGAAAGTACTATTCATAAGAAGCCAGAACAACAGGTGCAAACTGGGACCGTGTCAAGCAAATCAGGACATATGGTCATCTTACTGATAGATAATCCACTTATTATTTTTCTGAAATCTTTCTAAATTTTATTATTCATCATTTCCCAGCAGTGTTAGAAGGGACCAGTCCCTTGACCATACTTGTTAGAGGGTCAGTGAAAAAGAGTAAGACTTCAACAAGATGGATTGACACAGTGGCTGCAACAGTGGGCTCAAATATGGCAAGAACTGTTAGGATGGCACAGGACTGGGCAGTGTTTTGTTCTGTTGTACACAGGGTTGCTATGAGTCAGAACTGACTTGATGGCAGCAGCAACATACAGTCTGGCATATAGTAAGTGTTCAATAAATATCCTTTGAGAAAAAGATTCAGTTTATTTGTTAACCAAGATATTCAGAGGTAAGTTAGGAATTATATTTTCAGGATAAATTTCGTTATCAAGTGTTTTCCAACTGTCTCATATATTATAGTACCATGTTTTGTTTTGAAACTCAATGAATTTGCCATATATCATTCTAATGATATCTTATTCCTGCCCGCAATACCATCTGGAGAGTAGCATTAGGTCCTCCACTGAATTTATTCTGGAACCATAGTGGTACAGTGGTTAAGCTCCTGGCTGCTAACAGAAAGGCTGGTGGTTCAAATCCACCAGATACTCTGTGGGAGAAAAACATGGCAGTCAGAGCCCATAAAGATTTTAGCCCTGGAAACCCTATGGGACAGTTCTACTCTGTCCAATAGGGTAGCTATGGTTGGAATCAACTCAATAGCAACAGGTTTGAATAATGGGTTTTGATATATTCTGCTTAAGCAAAACAATGAGGCCACATTAACTTCGTATTTTTATGCATGGGAAGGATAGTCCAGGAGGATGATTTTTGACAAAATATTTGTGTCAAGCCAGGTATCATATGACCTTGCACCCATCTTAGGAGAGAAAATAAGATATATTTGTGCCTCTGATCAGGCTGCTGTGGCTCAGGTACCTGACTTGTATTTTATGAAGGGAATAAACCATGGTTAACCAGAAAATTCTGATAATTACATCAGCTTATCCCTACCTTACTATCCTGAGCTAAATTCCTACATACATTTATTTTTTGTTCATTGTTATGTATTTTGCTTTTGATTTGCTTCCGTAAGAGATATATAAATCCATAAGCTGCTAAAATTTCCACCTTCTAAGAACTTCTAAAGAAGCTGTTATGTTTCAATATTGGCTCATCTTCCTAGCCTCTCTGAGAATAAATCTCTTACTGCTTTATTTTTAATTGGACAGGAGAAATATCTGAGGTCCAAGAGATGTTCACTCTGAAGACTTGTATAATTTGGAAATAATACATCTGGGAAGTTTAAAATTTTTGGCTAATCACCCTCGAACATAATTTTCACTCTTCTGGGTCCTGTTCTCTTCTCCATTAGCAATTATTCCTTTACTCACTTGAGCAAACATGAGTTCTCTTTCTATAGGAGCCTTGATCATGCTTTCAATTAGCAGACAGTAAGCTGTGTAATCAAAATTGGTATTTTAAAATCTGTATTTTTCTACACACTGAATTTACTAGTAATGAATTTTTCAAATCCTTAGTAAATTGTTTTTAGTAGTGTTTTAAGGGTTGTTAAGGAGAGAAACAGGTTATATCTGGAAAATCAGAGTCAGAATTTATGATTGTGCTTCTGAAAATACATATTTAGGAAAAATCATAAAAATCACACAACAAAAGCCAGTGGGTAATGTTTTATGAGTCACCTACCAGAAAGGGCTTTATTCATGGATACCCATCTATCTGGAAGCTACTGAATGATGGTGCTCAAAGTGAAACAGCACCTGGTATGAACCAGCAGTTACAGTCATCACATTTTACTGGTCTATTCTCATTGCAGGAGCTCTGGTAATATAGTCCCTAAGGCATTTGACTGCTAACCAGAAAGCTGGCAGTTCAAACCCACCAGCTACTCCTCGGAAGGAGGGTTGGACAATCTACTTCCATAGTGATACTGCCTCGGAAACCCAAGGAGGAGTCGCTATGAGTCAGGTCCAACTCGACGGCATATAACAACAACAACATTCTCATTGCAGACAACATACAAAGAGAAAACTGTAATTTAAGAGGTCCTGTTAACTAGCTACTCTTAGGACTTTTAGAAAGCTTTTACTGCAAATATAATTTAGTTAAAAATCAATTAATAGTAATAGTAACTGCTGGAACACACTGACTCATGTAAAAATGAACCTTTACAATGTAGTCTATTAACAGGCTCATAAATGATGAATATACCAACTGAGTATATACATTCATTTAAATTCCTAATAATTATGAAAAACATTAAATGAAAATAAAGGATATATACATTTCCACTAATCTGAAAGAAATAGGAACCATAGAACCTTCTTTGGACTATAAATACTTGACAAAATAATTTCTTAGATGTAAAATCAGTATCTAATGCAAAGTATTTTCTATCTGAATTACTTCATCATCTGAACAATTGGTGGCCAATAGCAAACTTAAGCTGTTTCCAAACTTTTTTCAAATTTGACAAAGTTAACTCAACTTTTTACACAAATAAAAACCTCACCTGCTTGCTGTACACCATAAAGTACCATGAAAAAAAAAACAAACAAACTCAGTCTTTTCAGAAGTTTTAAACTTTTCTTTGTTGAAATACTGGTTGGAGAAACTGCCTATATAACAAGTATTTAACAATCAGCCTAAATACTTCCAAAAGTTGAATAAGCAGTTAAGAATATTTTCAACAATGTATAGAAAAATGTTACCCATTAAATTGGCAGTGAAACAAGTTGACTTACATTCACATCTGAGATGTGTGCTCTTTTTTATTCTAATGCTTCTTGGGTTTATGTTGTGGGTTGGCTACCTGATACAGAAAGCTATAAGTAATTTAATGCAAAACATGCATTCTTAGCTAGCCCAGGCAAAGCAGTAGAGATGAAGTCTTACGACATGCATGCACAAGACCTATGCTCAAAAAAACTGTTCTCCATATCAGAAAGAAAATAACGATGATGCGTTCTGTTGAGAATTTAGGAATAGCCAGTGAGTGGGATGTGATGAGAAGGGTATGTTTCATAACCAGTTCTGATTATTTTGCATGTGGCCTGTGAATTAGCATGCCATGCGTTCCTCTACTATTGATGTAAATTACCACAGGGAGAAGCAAGAGCTCAGGGATAGACGGATTCAAAATTAGTGCAGAGATGAAGGTGCACGAACTGGTCTATGCTCCCGAGCCCAGGCCATGAACGTCCATTGGTTTCTACACCATACACATAATGTGATGAAAAACATGAGGTGATAGAAGGGAAACAAATTCAGAAGTAAATTCCATTAAACAGAACATGGTCAATGCATTCATGATTTGGTTACAATCTCAAACATAAACCAAGTGAGTAACAGTGAGATGAAGAATATAATTATTACCAGCTATAGAAGAATAACCCGCTTCTCATTTTGATGTTCAAAGGGTAATGCTATAAAAGTTTACTTTAAAAAAAAACAAAAAAAGAAAAGAAAGAAAGAAAAGACAGAAAAGGAATGACAGCAGGGGTGTTACCATTATGTTGTCAAAGTCTTCCAGAAGGGAGACAGCAGAGTTACAGAAGTCCTACAGAAAGGGGACAGCAAGAAAATGGCAGACAATACAGATAAGATTTTTTTAGCCTAAGTATGTGGGTAGCCAAAATACACATGAAATATTTCATTTTAAAATAATGTTTTGGGGGACTCAAGACTTGAAAACCCAAGCCCTAAAGAGGTTTTATTAATTCATATGCCAGGCAACCTCACTATAGACTAGGGCGCAGGTAAGTAATATGGTAACATTCATGTAACAAAATACCATAACCTGGAGGCTGAATGACGACATAAAAGAAATAAGGGAGATATTCAGACACAGATCTCCTTCTGTAGCTCAGGGAGGTCAGGCCCAGTGTGAGCAGTAGAGAGCTACAGATCTACCCTGCCTAGAGCAGTGGGAGCTCAGGACACTAAGCAGACAAGACATGAAGTCGAGAAGTCAGTGTGTCACATACTGTTGGGATGGTATAATTAGGTAGCTCCATCCCCAGTAAAACCATGTGAAAATAGAGCATCTGGCTAACCACACATTCAGTCAAACACAATGGACAACAAATACTTATAGCACCACCATAGCTTATGTACTAACAGGGAATCTGTTTTAGAAAAGGCAACTCAATGCTTGGGAAAAATTGTTATTTCTCAGGTACATGAATCAATAATTTTATAAACAGGCTTAAACTTGTTTATGATGTTGAACATTTTTGGCTCACTGAATTTTGGGGATAGAGATGAGGCAAAGGATTCTCAATCTTAATAGAAAAAGTATTTTACTATATTAAGGACTAGAAATTACTGGAGGAATTTCCCAAGCAAACATTACCTATTCTTACCATTCTAGGTGTAGTGACGTCACTCATTGCATCTGTACATTGATCTTTAGATCCAATAACAAGCCTCATACCAGTACTCCATTTCCTTATCCCTCCCACCACAATCTTCTGCCCCCTCTCATAAAAATCAAGCTGTGCACACTATCTTCTAAGCTCATTATTGATGCTGAATCATAATTTCAGAAAACAATATTGGCACCTTTCTCATCGCTCAAATAAACATGAAAATATCAGAGATTATGAATAAGCAAATCATTCACTTCCCTGGATATGTTTCCTACTCAAGGAACAAAGTGATAGCATTTAGGACATATTTACTAGTTTAGTGGTTTTCTCCTCCTAAGTTCAACTTTGTCACTGGAGATATAAAAAGTAACACCTAAAAAATATGTACATAATTTAAACTGAGTAAATGCTTTAAAAATAATAGTAAATAACTCAATATTTGTTTCAATAAGACAATTTGCCTGTCTTTAACAAGTAAGAATAAAATTATTTTGAAATATACTCAAATTGTATGACCAGAAAATTTACAGCAGGGAAAACCTGAATAGCTACTGAAGTTACTAAACAATGCCTAAATTCATAGGGAAATGCAAATTAATATGTCATAATATCATCTCACCTACTCTGATTGGGAAAAATAAGGTCGAATAATTTAGAGGGTTGTTGAGTATGTGGAGAAAGGAAAAAGCTCAGTTACTACTGATGGGTACACTTTTACACTTTGAAAATTAAATCAGCACTTTCATTTCAGGTATATATCCTAGAAACTCTCCCAAATATGCAGAAGACATGTACAAGAATGTTTACTGTAGCATTACTGACAATAAGAAAAAATTTAGAAATAATTTAAATCGTCATCAACAGAAGAATAGATAAATAATATAGTAATACTCATAAAGGAATAGCATCCAATAGGAAAAATGAATGAATAAAAACTACATAATTACATGTAGGTGTCAACAATGAATACAATCCAAAATTAGTAACAATAGCAGTAAAAAGCAGGTTGCAAAAGTATGCATAAAGTGTGATACCATTTATATAAAGATTTAAACTATAATATTATACAATGTTTATGTCAATGGATACAAAAACATACAAGTAAAATTATAAAAATATTCATAAGAATAAAACACACTAAATTCATGATAGCAATTTTATCTATATCAGGAAGGGAGGGGAATGAAAGGATACACAAGAAGTCTCATTCACATCTATAATATTTTATTTTCACAACACGATCTTACGTAAATATGGCAGAGCATTATTATTTCATGAAGCAAGAGGGTAAATACATTAGTGTCTGTTGTATTATTTTCTAATCTTGTGTGTGTTTTGCAATATACTCCTGAAGAATGAGTAGGAAGGAGAATGAAGAGGAAGAAAACAGATATCCAAAGTGATACCATATTCCTATAGTAGAAGGCCTCAGGAGTCAATCATCAAACAAGGGTTGGTTGCTCCACTTAAATGACCCTCATCAAGCCCAAGAGGCATTTTCACAAAGTCATAGATGCACTTTTGCTAAACAGTTCTGGGAAGCTCTAAGTCAATCACCATTTCTCATTAGTTACCTAATTTCTTAATTTGGACCACAATGATGAGACCAGCTACATGGTTAATAACCTATACAAGTTACTATGGGTTATTATTACAATTGGGCACATCATTTCTGTCTCCTTTCAGAAATTTTCCTTTTTACTGTCTGAAAATCTGTATATAAGTCATTATCTGTAGCCAGTAACCAATCAGAGTAGCTCTGGTGGTACAGTGGTTAACACATTCAGCTGCTAAGCAAAAGGTTGGTGGTTTAAACACACCAGCTGCTCAGTGGCAGAAAGATGAGATACTGTGCTTCCACAAAAGATTACAATCTTGGACACCCTATGGGCCATTCTACTCTGTCATACAGGTTTGCTATGAGTTGGAATCAATTCAATGGCAGAGGGTTGATTGGTTGATATTAACAAATACTTTCCTCCATCTTTGTCTGTCTCAATCAAGTTAATTGTCTGTCTCAATCAAGTTAAGCTAAAAATGTATTTTCTCTATTTTTCTTCAGACTCAAATGAAACATGCTGGCTGGCATCAATTATTACAAACAATGACAACCTAATTTTGTATACTAAAAGGGAGAAAAATCAGGATAAAGTTGAATTATAAATCAGGGCACAGAATAAACCACTTTTCTTGGGTCGAAACTTAAAAAGATTTTCACCCAAAGTCCCTTCCTAGATGACTGATATGGCAGGGTGGGGAAAAAGGTTCCTTCTGTCAGACAAAAAATATTGAATATAAGTAAGAGATAACTGGAAAACAATTCAAGCAGCATGTTATATTATTATGAGGGTATTCTGTATTTTATGATGGTTTTCACAGGATAAGAGTATGTACAAAACAATACACAGTGACATTTTTAATACTCAAACTGAATTATGCTCCTCTAAAATTTGTGTCACTGGATTCAGACAGTGAAAAATACACTGCTCTAGGGACCAAAATGACTCTTAGGAAAACTACATTTTTATTCCTTTTTATTTAGCCTGTTCTATTTGATGGCCACTGAGCAAATGGGAAGTAAAACAATCTTATTTGGTACACTTAATAACATTATATAACTAAAGCATTTGACGTGCTTTTATTCACTTTTAATCCTTAACATACTTACGAAAATAAACATCATTTTTATGGGACAGAGATTTCCTTTGAAATAATAAAACCATAAAAATAGTACTAATAAAACAATAATAATAACTATGATAGCCAATATTTATTGAGCACTTACTATGAGCCAGCCACTGTTCTAAGGCTCTTACCTATATTGAATCATTAATTTTATAACAACCCCACAAAGTAAGTATTAGTTCCATTTTATGGATGAGGCTCTAAGAGAAAAGAGGTGAGGTTATCACCACACTGGGTCTAAATAAGGGACGTCTGGATAAGGAACAGCGATCAACCATCCTTTACTTTCTGGGAGGAAGACTGTAATGAAGAAAAATAAAACAAGTTTCCTTGCCAAAACATCTTTATACATGTTCGTATGCACAAAAGCTGTAAGAAAATACATTCAATTATAACAATCATTACATCAAAATATTTAACACTGACCAATGCTAAATAGCATCTGTTATCTAGGCACTGAAATAATGTCTTAACACATTCCTGAGGAAATACCACAATGGCTCATTAACAGAAAGTTCCATGACTCACTGAAGCTGATATCTGGTCTCTGTAAAGCAAAAAGGGGGTTATTTTATAAAGGTATTCTCATTTGCATTATGTATCATCTAAAGCTAGCTAGTTTCTACAAATGTCACTATCTCTCCACTCACTACATGTGAAGAGGCTATGGGGGACTCTGAAAAGTCTGAGACATCTCTGAAATCCAGGAAATTGTTTTCCTGTCCCACCTACATTTTCAAAACCACCATAGCAGTGGTCACAGCAAGAGTCAGTTTCTGGGAGCACTCAAAGCGATGAGATGGGTTTGTGGATAAAAATGGGGTTACTAAGGTTCAGGATATTAGGGGAAAGAAACTCTAGGTTTCTGGAAATATCTGCTCAAATCATTTCACTTAGGCTTAATTACTTCGAAGGGTGGCTGATGCATTCTCTTGGGATAGGTTCTCAACTCTGTAAATTTTTTTACACTCACTTATTTGATAAATATCTCATATATTTCTACTGTGTGCTTGGGAGATAAAAGGATGATACAAAATATTATAAGGCCCAATGGCTGACTTTATGAGAAAAGGGAGAAACTAGTGGTTGACTGCACAACTGGCCTAGAAAGAAGTCACATCCAAGGCCTGTATAAACTAATCAGGCTTTTGTAAATATCTGCTAAAATATAAAGATAAATTTGGAAAGTTAAGTGGAAATTCTCCAATTTTGTTACATTAAAAGAAAATGAACTTCCAGAGTAAGAAACTGCTGTGATAAGAAAAAAATACCTATTTAATTTTCTCTAAAGAAGCAAAAAAATTACAACTTTGCAAGTAGTTAGAGAGTCACACACCATGTGTAGGTATTTAACCTGAGAGCATGTTCTTGTGAAAATTAGAGTCAACATTTCTATTATCACTTCTAATCCCAAAGGATACAATCAGTACTTATTAGAAAAAGAATTAATTACACCCAGTATCATATTAAAACATCTTATAAATATCACTTATATTCTACAAAATTTATTCTATATACTGTATTATAGACTTTTAAGGATTATTACAAGGAGAATTTTCATTGCCACAGCATCATATTTAGCTAGATACCAGGTATACTGATAGCTCATATGTGATCTGTTAGGAGAGAGGAGAGGAGAGAACATTTCCTCAGAACCAACTAGGTGCAGGCAATGGACCAGATGCTTGACATACAAACCTCATTTATTCTGATGTAGGATCACTGTACCCTGTTATTGCATGATGTATATACTTATTGTCCCTTTAAGGACACTATTTTTCTAAATTATCTAGCACATTTGACAAAAAGTGAGAGAGAAAAAGACATGTCTGCTTGTGAAAGACCTTCAGAAGACTCCAAAGCAAGTTCCAAGTGTTCAAAAGAATATATAATGGAGGACTGGGAGAAAATATTGTGCAATCATAGTAATGAAGTTGCGCTTTACTATTTGAACAAGGCATTTGTAACCTTAAAAAACAAACAAACAGGGAGGCGGGGCAAGATGGCGGACTAGGCAGAAGGATTGCACAGACCCTCTTCAACAAAGAAAAGGGAAACCAATTAACACAGACACAGAAGATAATCTTG
>NW_006921653.1:3287197-3316176 GCF_000298275.1 Orycteropus afer afer
AAAAAAAAAAAAAAAACAAACAAACAAAACTCCAAGTAACGACAGAGTTGGCACGAAAGAATCAGTAAGGAAAAGAATGAAGGTCAGGTAATTCCCATTAGTTCTTCTATAGGTGGATAACAGAATAGAGTGAAGTATTATGAGCAGTTTGAAAGTGTGGAGTAATGGAGATCTTATACTTTGTAGGTTATAAATGCTGCCTTCTCCTAACATGCAACGATATCTTTAAGTACAAGTAGATTATTCTAGTAAATTCCTTTTTTTTTTTTTTTCCCAAGCTTGCTTTAGAGGAAATTGGCATGGCTTGTATCAGAAAGTGAACCATTTGAGGATAGGCATGTTTACCTGCAAATGCCCAGTGGACTTTTCCCCAATTGAAGGATCTAGTTACAGTAACTAAAAACTGAATTTAGCAGTTAACTATTTGAAGGGCTATGAATATGGAAAATTACCACTTCTGCCAGAAAAGTTTTGTTGTTGTTGTTATGTGCCGTAAATTTATTTTTTTCATGCCAAAAAAGTAGACATGAAAAAAATAAATTTACTTCTGGGAAAGCAGATTTTAACTTAGGCTTAATTACTTTAAAAGGTGGCTGATACATTCTCTCAGGAAAGTTTCTCAACTCTTTGCAATTTTTAAAAAATTTATTTCAAGAAGGATTTGAAGCAATGGCACTACTACTTTTGCTTACTCCAATAAATATGTAACAAGGATTGTGGAGCTGGCACAGGACTGGGCAGTGTTTCGTTCTGCCGTACATAGGGTCGCTATGAATTGGAGACAACTCGACGGCACCTAACAACAACAACAATAATAAAAACTAAAATCCTACTAAGGTTTTAAATGGCTCCAAATATACTATTTAAGGAAAATCAATGAACTTTTAATACATGTTTTAATCAAGTTCTCATAATCTATGTGTAAGCAGCAGCTCAGGCCCATCTTACCTGACACCCAAGGTGTTAGACCATTTGCTAGAAGTCAGAGAAAGACAGAGAAGCATATGGTGACTGTCATTTGCATTCTCATGCAGCTCAACTGGTTTACTCTCCCCTGTCCTTCTTATAATTCAGTTTAAAAATTCACAGTTTTCAAGAATGCATGACCATCTCACTACCCCCTAAATATGACTCTGTGGCCTGAATGCAGAAGTACAAGAAATTCTATAGCCTCCATGCCTAGAACATAATCATACAAAGAATATGTGAAAAGGCATTAAAGTCTCTTGTTATTTACAAAGCTTTGTGTTTTTCTTAGAGCTGGACACACCTGTAGATTGGGTTAAGTCCATTTGAGGATCATAAAAGTACTTACCTCATAAGGGAGTTGTGGGATTTAAGTAAACTGAAAGTACTTAGAACTGCTTTGGCATATAGTAAGTGCTCTATTAGTGTTAGCTATTACTACTATCCTTATTAATAGTGCATTCCCATGTTAGAAAAACTAAAAAATATTTAAAAAACTATGAATAAACTAGAAAAAGTAGGCACAAACCACATTTCCTTTTTAATATTAATGTATTTATATAGATTCATGATTTTCATGAGTCTTACTAGTTTTTGTGAGATTTCCACAGCTATTTTGTTAAGCATAATCACTGCCATCTAAAAAGTTAAAAATAACTGCATTATACAGTATAAAAATAGAAATAATATAAATCAAGAATTAAGTTGAATGTATCAATATACTGCCTGTTATTTGTAATTTCTTCACTCTCTGCTATAGATCTTATTAAGTAGACTCTAAAAATAAAGTCTGTGCACAACACTGTAGGAGAGAACTTAAGAAACATCAGGGGCTTAAGTGATACCATCTCAAAGCAATAAATCTAAAAAATAATAAAGGAAAGTAGAGGTAAAAGGTGTATAGAATATAGCAGTTTTTATAATAGGGAATATGTGCTCAGAGAGGGTTACCTGGAGGTGAAAGGCCTACTTTTAATTGATGAAAAAGTCATTACCTCTTCTTTTTGCTTTAAGCATGCTTTAGTAATTCTAAGATATTTAGTGTTCTTATTTGGTCAATAATAACAGTAAAGTACACAAAGAAAGCGTATTTATAAACTGTATAAGACATACCTGCACTCACATGTGCAAACATAGATATGTACACACCAAGAATATGCTACATGCCCCAATTCATCCCCAGCTAGAGGAGGCAATAAAAAACAGAGGACTCCATTGCTGGATCTAGACAAACCTGTTGGAAAGGTGGAGTCTGGGCTTGCCTGAGAAGCCGCTGCTGCTGCTGCTGCTGCTGCTGCTGCAGAAGCTTCATCTGTATCAGCTGCTGCTGCGATGTGATCGCATGGAGGGCAGGTGGCTGCATCATGGCACCTGAGCGCCGCTGCAGCATGTTTGACAGTGCTTGTTTGGTGTTTGTGGGGACAAAGGAACCCGCAGGGTCCAGTCTGGAGCCACCTACAAAAGCAACCAGAAAGAAAGGCTTTTTAAGTATGCTAATGCAACAGGTCTTCCTTATTTTGTCAAAATGCAGAAACTTCACTTTCCAAGCCTATATAATAAAAACGTACTTGTCCCATCCCCTGCAAATATCAAAAATCTGTTAAGAGTTGCATAATTTATAAAGAGGGGAGGAGGATGCATTTTAACTCTATATAATATGAATCATACTGTAGGTATTCTTTGGCAACTCCAGAGAACTTCGTTTTTATGAAAATCTATGAATTCATTAATGTAACATCATCATATATAATTTCCTTATGATATTTTTTACATATCATACTTAAAACTTAACTAATATCTAAAAGTTCTTCAATTTCCTCAAACTTATAAACAACTTTTAGAGAGCGTATTCTAGGGGGGAAATGGTGGGTGCTTTTTACAAAACAGTGAGTTTTCAATTTATAGATAATCATTGTGTTTCACTTGACCATCTGCAAAGTTTGAAATCATTATAAAATGTCCAAGAACCTTCAAATTAAAGTAGAAAGTCAAAAGAGAGGACAACAGTGTATTATTTTTCACATTTATCATTAAGTCTTATTTGTTCTTTTAGTCTACATTCATTCATTCCACAACATATTTTCTAAGTACTTGCTCCATGTTCTGAGGATACTGGAGTGAACACAACAGAAAACAAAACAAAACAAAATCTCCCCTCACAGAGCTTACATTCTAGCATAGGCAAAAAAAAAAAAAAAAAATACAATCTGTAAGTAAGTTCTGAGTGCTACTGAGAAACAGGAAGAAGGGGAAGATAGAAAGTACAGGGAAGGCACGTGGTTTACAACAGGTGGTGAGTGGAGGTCTCACTGAGCAAAAGGTATTTGACCAGAAACTCCATGGCAGTCGGGCATTGAGGCCTGTAGATGTGAGGGAACAACACTGCAGACACAGGAACCAGCATGTGCAAAAGCCCTGAGGGTAGAATATATCAATATCATCTATTGAAAATGTACAGTATTAGGCCATCTTCTAAGTGCTGTATTTTCCTTTATTTACTTTAAGTAATACACACACACACACACACACATATGTGTATATATGATCCAGGCTTGTTCCATCTGTTAAAATGAGGGATTTTTGTCCATTTTGGTCACTCCAATATCCCAGCACCCAAAACAGGCACATCATAAAGTTTAATAGATTTTGCTGAAGAAATGAATGAACCCCTCAATGAGGGTAGATATTGTTATGTCCGTTTTACAGATGAACAAACTGAGGCACACTGAAATTAAGACCTGGCCAAGATTACACAGTAAAAGTGGTAGAGTCAGATTAGAACATAGATACTTGAAATCCCAGACTCTCATCCACAATTTACAGGACAAAATATGGATCCTTTTTTGCTATAATCCATGAATCAAATTATTTTCATCACTATATCCCTAGGCTTCCAAATGCCATATAAAGTTACAATTAAGAATCACAGCAAAGCACAGGATGTAATAAAGAAAAAAATTGTTATGATGCCACATTCTAAAGTAAGGTAGATTGAAATTTTATAATAACCTATTTTGCTCAAATAGGCAAACTTCCATTTAAAAAGAAAATTAAATTAATTTCCAATTAAGAGAGATTTTATTTAGTAAAGAAGGAAGCATGGATACAGGGAACCCAGGAAGGAAGTGGTAAGAGTGCTGTTACATTAGGGAATTAAAACCATTTGGGAAATAAAATCTACTTTGGTTTGAACCAAAGCAATACTAAATGCATAAACGTTTACTTTGCATATGGTGCTTTCATTGTTAATACCTAAATTTACTTGCTGAACTAAATTTCTGAGATGCTTCATGATATAATCAATTTAAAACTCACCACATAAGAAAACAATGAAAGAGACTGTGAAATACTGTCTCATAATTTAAAGCACTAATAAGAATTACATCTCATTAAAAAGGACACAAATTTAACAACATAAAAACATTATTAACTTTATAGCTCCTAATTTCCTTCCAACACTGAAAACTCAAACTTACTAAATAAACTTGTAACAAAGATCTTCTTTTAGAGGAAGAAAGAAAATAAATTTTTTTGAGTGGAGGGAATTACAGAAATGTCTACTGATCATTAAGTTCTTCAAATCTCCAAGGTTCAAAGCAAAGAAAATCCCAAGTTCTTCCTCATCTTAGAGAGATATGGTACTGTCTTTACACATACCTGGAGTAAGAGATTGATTCTGAAGGAAAAAGCCAGGCTGTTGGGGCTGGCCCATGAGGTTGTAACCCCATAAAGTGGACTGCGGATGATGCATCATTTGGGAGGAAATGGGTGAGTAATTAGGAGGCACTCGGTAAATGCTGCTCTGCGGATATTCCTTCAATATAAAGTTGAAAAGAAAAAAGTTACTTAATTCCACATAAATAAGTAATGCAAATCCTTCTATATATAACGGGGAAGACAGAAGTCAAGAGGGTCAATACATTCTCTGCAAAACATCCATTTGAATTAAAACTTTTACTTGACTTAAAATGTGCTTAGACTGGGGTAGGAGTAGAGGGATAGAAAAAGAGCTCTTCTGAACTTTCTTACTACAATACTAAAAGCACATTTATAATACTAGTACTTAACAACCTCTACAGCTGAATCAGTATCATCAGTTGCTAGGTTTCTTGATCATTTAGTCTTAGAAGACCTTCCTGACTACCGTAAGTCTATGTAAGAATCAGAAAGGCCTGAGGATACTTTAGAACCAGGTATCTTACTTCCAAAAATGACACCATCCCTAAGCCCGACTCCCTTGCTTCTTCTTCCTTATAGCAGCTAAAAAGTCTCCAAGTATCATATCTAGATGTCTCAATTCTCCCTCCATCATCTCTTCTCTAGTCTAGCTCTACATGATGTTAACTGCTATCAAGTCAATTTGTGACTCATGATGACCTATGTGACAGAATAAAATTGCTGCATAGGGTTTCTTGGCTGTAACCATTAAGAAGGAAGATCACCAGATCTTTTTCCCACAGAAGCACTGGGTGGGTTTGAACTGCTACCCTTTTGGTTAGCAGCTGAGCCCTTGTGATTTTACCAAAGAATGTATCTCAATGGGAAGAGGCAGCTTTAGGAATAGCAAGGGAGGAGGAGGAACAATGGGAAATGAGATGGGCTTCAAGCCTTTTGCATCTGTAAAGGGCAGACAACCTTGCACATGGAGTGACTCTGATGCCAGACTGCAGGAATGCTGATCTGGATCTTACTGAGCATCCCTTCAAGACAAATAAATATGGCAGAAAGACTGAATGAGAGATCACTGAAGTTCAAGTAGCATCCAACAGTGATGGTGGTCATTTCTACATAACATTATTCATCAATCTATCAGCTAGGAAAAGGTACGTTTTGGTTTTGATATGGGTAAGCAATTTTGGACAAAAAACTGATCCATTAAATGGGAAAGAAGTAGTCTCTTTAACAAATGGTTCTGGCAAAATTGGATATATGTTTGCAGAAAAATGAAACAGGATTCATATATCATACCATATACAAAAACTAACTCAATACAGATCAAAGATCTAAATGATCAGAGACCAAACTCATTGTCATCAAGTCAATTATGACTTACAGTTACCCCACTGGGTTCTCAAGGTTGTAAATCTTTACACAAGTGGACTGCCTCATCTTTCTTCCACAGGGCATGTAATAGGTTGAAACTACTGACTTTTTGGTTAGCAATCCAATGCCTTTACCACTGCATCACTAGAGCTTCTTAGGGGCAACTTAGAAGCTCTAATTTATGGCATAAAAATACTACCAAACATAAATAAAATTCACAAACAGTAGAAGGTAACCTAGACAACTGGGACCTCCTAAAAATTAAATACTTAGGTGCATCAAAAGATTTCTCCAAAACAGTAAACAGAGAACCTACAGACTGGGGAAAAAATTTGACAACTCTGACAAAGAACTAATCTCTAAAACTTACAGTTTCAATACCTCAACAACAAAAAGACAAACAATCCAATTGAAATTTGCCCAAGGACATGAACAGAAACTTTACCAAAGAAGACACACATATGGCCAACAAACTCATGAAGAAGTGCCTCTGATCATTAGACATTAAAGAGATGCCTACCAAAACAAAAATGCGGTATCATCTCACCCCAACAATAACAGTGAAGTTTAAAATTATAGAAAGCAACAAACACTGATGAGGGTGTGGAGAGATTGAAACTCACTTACACTGCTGGTGGGACTGTAAATTGCTACAACCACTGTGGAAAATGGTATGGCACACCCTTAAAAAGTTGGAAAAAGAAATACCCTATGATCCAGCAATCCCACTACTAGGTACATATATACCACAGAAGTAAGAGCTCTGACACAAACAGAAATACACCTCTATTCATCGCAGCACTATTCACAATAGCAAAAAGATGTAAACAATCTATGTATCCATCAACGGATGAATAGATAAACTATGGTACATATTCACAATGGAATACTACCCAACATTTAAGAATAATGGAAAATCCAGGCAACACCTCAGAACATGGATTATCCTGGAGGACATTACGCTGAGTGAAGTAAGTCAATCATCAAAGGACAAATATTGTACAAGACCACCATTATAAAAAGTCAAGAAAAAGTTTACATACAGAAAGAAACATTCTTTGATTATTACCAGCAGCAGGAGGGGAAGGGAACGCAAATCACTAACTTGAGAGTACACATGAATTAATGTGGGAGACAAGAAAGGCAATATACAATAAAGGGAGACGTAGCACAACATGACCAATGGCAAAGGAAATCACAGGGAGGTGCATAGGCGTAAAAGACAACAAAGGTAAAAACTAATACATACACAATCCTACAATAGTGATAATTAACAACATCTATGAGTAGATATATAGGTAGACATGCAAGCTGAAAGATGTGGGAAGGTGATGAATGGGAGAATACTCATGAGTATACACAGGTTTGGCAGAGGGTATTTCTACATACGTATTTATACATGCTGTAAATACATCCAAAGATATTATAGAGCATACAGGGGACAAAGTTCTCAAAACTTCTTAGCCATCACCAAACACCTTGAGGGAATGACTCACTGGGCTTAGGGACTTAGGACCACACTCTTGGGGAACACCTAGGTCAATTGTATAACACAGTCCACAAAGACAATGTCCTACATCTTACTTTGATGAGCAGCAACTGGGTCTTAAAAGCTTGTAAGCAGCCATCTAAGGTGTAACTATTGGTCTCTCATCATCCTGAGCAAAAAAGAGTGAAGAAAATCAAACACTCAAGGAAACAGTCCAAAGAACTAATGGGCCTTGGTAACCACAGCATCCAGTCCTTTGAGACCAGAAGAACTGGATGGTACCTGACTATCGCTATCGACCACTGTGATCAGGATCACAATAGAAAGTTCTAGACAGAGAGGGAGGAAAGAAAGAACAAAATCCCAAATCACAAAAAAGACCAGACCTACTGGTTTGACAGAAACTGGTGGAACCCCCAAGACTGTGGCCCTTAGGAACCCTTCAAGCCTGGAACTGACTGAACACACCCAGTGGCTCAACTTTCAGCCAAATAATAGAGAGCCTATAAAGTGAATAATAACACAAGGGAGAAATGTGCTTCTCAGTATAATTAATCATATGGGACCAAAAGGGAAGTGTGTGCTCAAAAGCAAAGCTCAAAAGGCAAGAAAGAGCAGGAAAGAAGGAAGCATGGATACGGGGAACCCAGGAAATAAGTGGTAAGAGTGCTGTTACATTAGGGGATTAAAACCAATGTCACGAAACAAAACCCATAAATTGTTGAATGGAAAACTAATTTGCTCTGCAAACTTTTACAGAAACTGTGATAAAAAATAAAAAACAAACAATAATTTGTTACAAATGTCTAAACACTGACTTTAAGAGTAGTTCTTACTCATTGCAGCAAGGATATCCTTGAATTTTGTAGAAAGAAAGGTCAAAATTCATCTCTCAAGCATTTTTAAAATGAAATTAAATGGAGAGATATTTTAAAAATTAATTATCAAGTTCTATGAAAATATTTCTGAATTCCCATCTCATAGATCCTGTTGAAGATAATGTTGCTACACGTAGGGAGTACTACTACTAGTAAAGCAAGAAGTTAAACTATTTTAAATTAGGTTCATCTTTTACATAGTCTGAAAATATGGCAAATATATTATCTCAGAAACATCCTATTGGATGTATTAGAGCTTTATCTAGGGAGGAACAAACAGTTGTTACGTTAACTTACTGCAGAAACCAGTCTCCAACATGCTGTAAGTATTTCAGGCATGCCTAATAATAAAAATATATAAGAGAGTGGGATTTTATGGCTCTAAAAATTTCAAGTTACAAACCCAAAAAGTTATGAGGCATTTAGCTTATTTGACTAAACAGTATTCACAATGAAAGGCCAAAATTAAATAGAATTATTAAAAGTAGAAGAAGGAAAATAAAACAGCTACAGTCCTGTGTTCAGTGACATGTCACTGTTGGTATCCCAATTCAGTTACTAACAACAGGGCCTTGTTGGGATCCCTGATCTAACAAAGTTTATACTCTTCTTAGCTATCCTTCTGGGGGATATGATGTGGGAACTAGCAAATCTCACAACAGATACTCATGAGTCAAAATTCTCTATACTTCTGTACTTACATCAACCCTGGAGCTTGATTTCGTCTTGCGCTTCCTTCCCTTTGTTTTCTTCTCTTCATCCATTGTGGTTTTTCCCTGATCTGACAGCTCAGCTGATTTCCTTTCTGGTTCCTGAGAGATGGGAGACGTGGGCTCTTCCTCTTCCTCCTCGGGAGGCAGGGGCAGTGGCTCGAGGTAGTAACTTCGGGGCTTGGGCATGGGGTGTGTATGATACAAAAGGAGGTGATGCTGCTCCTCATACTTGATCACCTTTCGGTCTACTCGGACAGTCCCAAACCAGGCCCAGGAAAGAGGAGCTGGGTTCTTCTGACCCTCAAACAAATCCCATGGGGACACCTTCTGCTTCGTAGATACCTGGAGACCCTGAGGTAAAATAATACTCTATGATAACATGTTCAGATCTTCTGATTCATAGGCCAGGTTTGATTAGGACATGGAATCAGAGAACATTTTAGCTGATGTGGGCCTTGGCATATAGCAGAGAGGTTAACTATTATGCCCAGGGTTATACAACTAGATTGCTGTAGAGCAGTGAGTGGGGAGAATTAAGAATTTTAAGTTCAATTCTGTAATTCTTTACTCCATATTATGCTATGTTCAAGCTGTAACACCAGACTACCAGTTGCCAGTGAGTCGATTCCAACTCATGAAAAACTCATGTTTCAGAGTACAACTGTGCTCCCCTGGGTTTGCAACGTCTGTGAGCTTTCTGAGGCAGACTGCCAAGGCCTTCTTCCAAAGCATCTCTAGACAAATTCAAGCTACCAACCTTTTGGTTAGTAGCTGAGCGCTTAAGTATTTGTACCACCCAGGGATTCCTATAACACTAGATAAATCTGTATATTCTACTATAAAATGGCATTTTTATGGAGTTAGTTTATGTGTTTAGTGTATACACACACACACACTTTAATATATATGAGTTGAAATATATATATATATATATATATATCATTGTTCTTACAAACACTGCAAAGTTGATATTATAGTACTAAATTATAATCAATTATAAATCTCTGGAATCGATTTATTATATTTAAGAAAGTACAAAAGCATAAGGGTCAAAATACAGTTGTCCTCTAACTGCGCTCATGTTAACTTCAAGCTAAACCTGTATAAACTTGATTCAATACAGAGACCTTTTATGTATTTAATAAGCCAGTCTCTGAATGGTTAAGTAATATAATTATAGAATTAACATGTAGCAACAGGTACATAAAAAAGCTTTCAAATCAAGCTATTCTAGAACTAGAGTCTAGAAGATGAAATGTTATTCTGTTTTCGAAAATAAAAATTTCTTATTAATTAAAATTTCCTTTAATTTTTTTGTCTCTTGGTACTTTCCTTAGCATACTGATTTGAAACTATTTTTCTTTAAAATTGTCCTGAAAATAACTATTTAGGTATTCCTGAAGATGTATGTCCTTCTATTTTATCTACACACACTCTTCTATGGGTGCCTTCATCCAAACCAAGGCCAAACACCACCTGTAAATTGACTGTTTTCCTAGTATCTGCCCTGAGAGTAGCTCTCTCTTGGGTCCACGACCACAGATCCTAATAGCGTCCAGCTATCTCCCCACTAGAAGGCCCACAGGCAATGTAAACTCTATTTGTCTGTGACTTTAGCTTTTCTCTCACCACAAGCCCCTGGTATGAGGTACTCAGGCTATTCTGAGGTACTGCAGCATTGCATTTCCCTATGAGCTGTGTTCTCTGATGTCTCTGCATAAACTCTTTTTTTTGCCTGTACCACGCTTTTCTCTACCTCCTAGCTACTCGTTTCCTTCAAAATATCAACTCTTCTGGAGACTCTGCTTTGACTATCTCTCCTTCTCATATGTCTCCACAATACTCTGTCATGACACACAAATCTCATCACACTTTAATTGCCTATGACTTCCGCTTGAGGGTAGAAGCTCCCCTTTCATCTGTGACTGCAGAATGTCTGTGGTTAGTCAGTATTCACTGAAAGATAACTGATCGCTCTTCTCACAATTCATAGAACCTTACTTAATATCTCACGTGAAACAAGAGTTCATTATATATTATTTGACTGATTAGAATAGCAAATACCATCACATTTAAGGTATTGCTTTACTGAGGATAGCTTTCTACACAAAGATCTTTATTATAAAATTGTCTTATCTAAATCTAGGAGCTCTGGTGGTTCAGTGCCTAAGGCATGTGACTGCTAACCAGAAGGCTCAAATGCACCAGCTGTTCTGCGAAAGGAAGATGGGGCAATCTACTTCCGTAAAGATTTACCACCTAGGAAACCCTATGGGTGTTCCTATGAGTCAGGATTGAGTTGATGTCAGTGGGTTTGGTTTTGTTTATTTTTAATATACTCTGCTTCTTATTCTGCAGTAAAAGTAGAACTGGTCTTCACTTTTTTCTCATTTTTCCTTCACAGTAAATTTTTACTTAGCATTCTTGGCATACTTCATAAACATACGCACATTCAGATAAAATTTTCAATGAAGAGCTATGTAGATTTGCCCTATTTATATGATAATGACAATTACCACTGCATTTAAATGATAAAAGTAACTTTCAAAAAATCAAGGAACTACAAAATTGAGACATTTTAGGAAGATAAAAGGTTGATTTTCATAAGCTGATGCATTTTTATATGAGAAGAAAAACATTTACTCTTGCCTGTTTTTTATCTATAGAGTCAAATCCAGCAATTTTGTTTCCTTTTGTATCAATCAAAGAACCCATAGGCTCACAAGTGATGACATCACATGTCTGTTTCGGCAAAGGTAGCAACTGTCGAACTTTGTCAATGCTTTCTGACCGCTTGTCTCCTAGCTCTTTCTAAAGAAAAAAAAAAAAAGAGAAGTAGGATGGAAATTACAATGAAGGCCAAAGTTATTAAGAAGGAAGTTCTCCTATGAGACATTTCCTTTTTGATAGCTAGCATGTTCCTTAACCTTAATCATGGTCTAAGAAGCAGTTCGAAATTTGAGGGAAGAGTATGTTTCATTTCTTCTATTTAAGTAGAAAATAGAACACACAACAAACTTCATAGTGCTGAAATGACAAAAATCCAGGGTAGTGTTCACAATCAGAAGGCAGGAGCTACAACATGGAAGAAACACTTTCTTGCATCCAGGGTCACATTACAAGGTAACTGTTGGTTATTATATCGGTTAAAATAATCAGATATGTTGATTTTCTTTTCCTGCTGTTTGGTTATCATTTATTTCCAAGGTTCTGTTAGTGCTTAATCAAATGAATTAGATTTAGAAAGATCAATGAAAATGGCTTTCAACTACACATGCCAGTCCAAGCATAGTTTCCGCCTAAATCCAATGTTGACATTTTGCTTATGTATTTGATCATGGATTTCGAAAGTTCTTTAAAAAATGAAATATGTTGTAAATGAACTTATTTTTAAAAATTCTTGAAGACTGCATGCTTATAACTTTGGGATAATGGTAATCTGAGAAGGAGCTCTGGTGGTGCAATGCCTTAGGCATCTAACTGCTAGCCAGAAGGCTGGAAGTACAAACCCAAAGCCGATTCATGGAAGGAAGATGGGGCAATCTACTTCCATAAAGATTTACTGCCTTAGAAACCCAATGGGGGTCGCTATGAGTCAGATTCTACTCAATAATGGTGGGTTTTGGTGTTTTTTTTGGTAATCTGAGAGTGAAAAAAAATTAAATTAAGTCAGATGCAATAAATAACATTTAATTTAATGAGTAGTAACTTAGAATAAAAATACTGTAACAAATCTATAAACAGTTTGCATTCATAAGACAAACGATCACACACTTACTTTCAGTTTCTTTACTAAATTCATGTATGCACGTTTGTTCTCTTCAGATCCCCCTGGGGATGCACTTGACAGGTCAGAGGCTAATGTTCCATTGATTAAAACACCCAGCATGTCAAGAACTGTTGTGAATAATTCACTAAGGTGAAAGAAAATAATTGTTTTCATCTTAAAGCAAAACCAAGATATACTTAATTAACTAAGTATGTTTATTCAAGGCACAGAATTTGTAATGTTATCTAAGAAAACAAGATGTGGCAGAATTAGCAGCCAGATAGCAAAGTTTAAGGAGCCCTGGTGGTGCTACAGTTAAGCTCTCGGCTGCTAAGAGAAAAGTTGGAGGTTCCAACTCACCCAGCAGCTCCATGGGAGGGAGACCTACTACTCTGCTCCCATCAAGATTACAGCCTAGGAAACCCTATGGGGCAGTTCTGTCACATGAGGTTGCTATGAATTGGAACCAATTCAATGGCATCTAACAACAACAACACGTCAAAGTTTTTACTATGCACACATGCAGGAAATGAATTTGAAATGTTAAAAACCTACTTGTTAGTATGTATGTCAACAGTTCCTGAAGTAATTATTTGAAGGAGTAGGAGGGCCCAGTCTGTTGTCCACTGGGTACTTCTTTGTACCGTATCAAACATTCCTCCTACCTGGCATACAAAAAACAAGTTAAAAAAAAAAAAAAAATCACATTCTGGTAAAGAGAAAAAAAAATTCCCCCATCCCCATCACTTTATGTAGCCAAATTTTATTAGTTAAAAAAAAAAAACAGACTCTAGTTTATGGATTATTCTGTCTTCTTTCTCTTACAGCTACATATTTGTCCTTTCACTCTTTTTAGTGTCTTTATCACAGGAACTTGATCATTCCATGGAAGAACAAAGAAGTTCTTTATGGAAGTTGGGGGTAGGGTGGATAGGAGGAGGTTAACTGTTTTCTATGAGCCAAGCTCTAGTATATTTTTCATTTGAGGACCATGTGACTAGAAATTCATAAAGGACTTAAAAAAGGACTAAAAGTATGATGTCAGGATGTGTGAACAACATCAATGTGAATTATATGCCTGTGGTAGGTTTTCTTTTATTGCTAATGTTTCAGGATATCCACTTTGATGATATAAATGTACCTGAATTAAATGTGAACAACGTAAAACTACGTAACTGGTTATCTTCAGCTTTGATTAAGATTGAATCTGCAATCCTAACAGCTGGAATATCCAGAATCACAGAAATAAGGATGGGCAGGAGGTTTAGGCAACAGGTCTACCAGCTCATAGTAGGGACTGGGTTAAAAACCACCACCAAAATATTAGGCAAGCCAACCTCCATAGTAGCTTTCATTTGGGCTTGTCCAGTGGGAAAGGAAGAATACAAAGGAATGTGCAATGGGTGAAAAATGTTAAATTTCTGTGCCATCTTGTGGTAGAATTTGTTTTTCAATGATCAACTTGATGGAAAGTTTTAACAAAATATTGACTCGACGGACATTTGTTTAAAAAAACACAGTTAAAATGAACATATCTCTGACATACTCCTAGCACAAACTGAAGGGGAGAGAGTTCTTGGGGTGAGGGTTGGGCAAGAGTGCAAATGAATGCCTAAAATATCTACTACTAGCAGACAGACCAGACAGGAAGGAAAGCAGAAAGGAAAAGAGAATGCTTGAGAGACAGGAAGTAGTTGCAAAGACCAAACAGTAGAAGATCTCACTTTATTGCACAGCCTTTGTAGAAAGTGGAAGCCTGAGTTATTTTCCTATTTGTAGAAGGTTAATGGGGGAAAAGTACTCGAAATGTCTTACCAAATTCAGACGAAGTTGCAATGCCTCATGCATCATCTGCCGTGCTTTTATATCATCTTGGTACCGTTCTTCTCTCCAGTTACTTAAAATCTAAGATCAAAACCAAACAAACAAATAATAAATTTGTTTTCCCTATTAAAATTGGATTATACTCTCCCCTAATGTTGAATTGAGCTTTACCCTGGCAGTCTAAAGCAACGTCTCTGCTTTAACAAATTAACAAATAAAGCTAAAAAGAAATTTAAAATACTACTCAATGTTTTTCTTTTCTCCATTTGACAGAACTCTGTAAATGCTTATTTACATCTGCAGGTGGGGAAAAAAACTGAATATAGGTTTGTTTCCTGTTACTAACTCTGAAAAATGCTTTAGAGAGTAATCAAGTTAAACATTATCTAAAACAAAGATTTATTTGTTGAATACATTTTTCTACTGGTCTTATGAAGATAAGTATTGAAGATATATAACTATATTGTCTACCAGTCCTGTATTATATTTCTAGATGGAGCTTGTGCACTTGTGTTCCTTGATAAAGAAAACATATACTACCTTGAAAAACCATGGTACCTTAGATATCAGCCAAGCAGCATATCAGCATAGAAAGTAGGATGCATCCTCATCAACTAAGACTAATGGCAGGCCACTCAGAAAGGCAAACCACAAATGGGCAACACCCCAGAATCTGATGACATGGACACATACACAAAAAAAATCTTGCCATGCTCTGAAGTGCTGGCAGTTGAGAATTATCTTTAAAGGAGTTGAAATGAATTATATGCAGAAATAGCACAGCTCAGCAGATGACTTTTAGTATACTGTATGGTCAGAGAACATTTTCCAAATCTCAGCAAGAGATACACGTCTCTACCAATTCTGAATTAAGGCTGAGAGGTAGCTATCAGTACACCTTAGCTGTCATGGAGCTTACATCCTAATAGTGGGAAAAACAGCATATAGAAAACAGCATATAAATAATAAGCAAATATGAAAAGTGTAAGAAGCAAGGCAAGGGGACAGAGAATGGCAGGGTTCCAATTTTAGAGGATGACTAGGGAAGACCTCTCTAAGGAGGTGACATCTGAGTGGAGACCTCAAGTGAGGGAGTGAGCCTTCCAGGCAAAGAGAAGAAAAGATGGAAAAGCACAGAAAGGAGAACTTGCTTTAATTTAAGCAATAGCAGGATGGCTACTGTGACAAGAGTGGAGTGAGCAAGGCAAAGACTGGTAGGAAATTAAGTAGGAAAAGGAGCCAGACCAGACCCTGTAGGGCCTGATAAACTCAGGCTGTGAACTTTTTTTCCTAGATAGAGTAAGAGCATTTTAGGCATGAGAGCAAGATGATGTGATTTACATTTAAAAAGGATTGACCTTGTTGCTATTGAGAGAACAGCTCCCTTAAGGAGGCTGGAAAAGACCAAGTGTCTGTGTGCTTGCCCATCCAGGACCACTCAAGGGAAAGACACAATGTCAGGCTCCACAGACAGTGCCACAAGGAAGGGTCCATTAGGCTCTGAACTGTGAGGATAATATCTCATGTGATCACTCAACCCACTTTGCTCAGATTCCACACACTCAATTTCTATTCTGGGTCACACAGAATGCAAATGTCTCAAATAGTGCCCAGGAAAATTCTGGTTAGAAAAAAGGCAAAGTCCAAATCCTTTGAAAATGCCTTTTGATTTCTAAATGAGTACACAAAGGAATCCCTGAATGGTACAAACAGCTAAATATTCTGTGACTGACTAAAAGGTTGGTGGTTCAAATAGGACTAGAAATACCTCGGGAGAAAGGTCTGGCAATCTGCTTCTGAAAGATTACAGCCATTGAAAACCCTATGGAGCAGCTCTACTCACAATCTGATCACCATGAGACAGAATAAACTTGTCAATCAAAAGGTTTGTTTTATTTTTGGTGTATGTGCACATGGCTGGCATTCATCTGGCTCTGAAAGGCAAATAAAGTTGAGTTTCTGAACCTAAAGAGCTCAAGTCCAGACCTTGCCTGATGCAGAGCTAGACACAGGCTCATCTGTCTTGTTGCCTTCCATACTGCATACAGCTTTCTCTCAGTCCTTTTTCAAAAGGCAGAGATGGAGAGGACCAGATACAGCAAAGTCATATGCAATGTGCAAGAGGAACTTTAATAGTCCATAGGTGTTATATGCATAATTATCATTATTACACAACTGTTAATATTGTGGTGTTTAGAATGCCAGGTGGAAAAACAGTGCATAGATTGTATCTCCTAGCATCTAATCAAAACATGTAGTGTCCTTATTAGTTTAATCTCAGAATTTGAAAGGAAAATGAATTGGTGCCATTAGAAAGAAGTTTTCCTGACCTAACATTATACTATACTTTACCTGATTAACTTGATTCTGGAGAGATGTTAGGAGGCCTTCCCGTTGTTCATCTTGTCCCTTAAGGCAGGTAAGTACCAATGAGAGGAAAGGCTGTTGACTCAAAAGAGACATACTACAAAGGAAGTAATTACATGAGATTTAGTTAGAAAGGATGAATTCCTTCCTGTTGCAACACTAATTTCTTTCCCTCAAGCTATTTGCTCTTATTTATTTTACTATGAAAAAAGATGGAGGGAGGAATAAATAGCCAAAGACTACTTGAAAAGTTAAATCATTATCTCTAACCAGTAAGATTCAAAACCACTGTAATGCTTCCAAATAATTTAATATGCTCTCTTGCCACTTGAAAAGAGCAATGGTAGCAGAGTGCCCAAGGCATCTGACTGATAACCGGAAGGCTGGTGATTCAAACCCACCAGCCACTCTGTGGAAGCAATACTGGGCAATCTAGTTCTGTAAAGATTTACTGCCTCAGAAACCCAAAGGGGGTCGCTATGAGTCGGAATTGACTTGACGGCAGAGGGGTTAGTTTGTTTTCTTGCCACTTGAAGGCATTCCCAAATTCCATACTGCATGTGAGGCAGAGAGGGATTTGAGGAAACTGTGTTTTATATCAATAGGAAAAACTTTAAATTACACATAAGAAGGATTATCAGTATATACACAGAATAAAATGTAAGCCTGAAAAAAATTCTCTTTTTATAGAGTCCAGGAAACAGGCCTCTATGTATGCTGTGGTTTCATTTTGTTTTTCTTCTGTATTTCAGCAGATTTTTCAAGACCAAACAGTTGGGTATTGGTAGAGCTAACATCAGAAACTAGGTCTGAAGACATTATAGTGCGCTCATTGGCAACCTCTAGTGTGTAGCTCTATCGTGTCCACATCCCACAACCTTGGCTTGTAAACAGCTTTCAAGGCATGTGGTAGAAATTTTATTTTTAAATCAAATTGTTAATAATATTTCTTCTATCAGCAGAGAACAGCTGACAAATAATATTGACAAATACAGTGCTAATGTGGAAGAACTTCTTAAAATGAGGTTGAAGCCGAAATATTTCCATCTGCTCCATCTTCTACCAGCAGTACTGAGAGGCCCTAACTTTGGAAGAAACTATCTGTACAGTCTCTGTAACACCACCTGTACGCCCCTGGGATGTGAGGCTAGGTACACCACCCATTAGCAAATAAACTTTGAAAATTAAAATTAAGTCTTCTGGCTTGTTAACAATACTGGAAAAGATGTGGAACAACCACCTGGCAAACAAATCCCATCCAAAGCTAGGTGTCCACAGAAATGTACTGCAGTTAAGAGCTCAGGCTCAGAACCCAGAGAGCCTGGGTATAAACCTCAGCTTTGCGACTTCTCAGCTGTGTGAACTTGAGCAACTTACCCTTTTCAATGTCTTGGTTTCCTTATCTCTAAAAAGGAGTCAGTGAAAGAAGCTGCCACATTATGATTTCTTTGATGATTTTAAAGCTCACATATGTAATGAGTTCTATACAAGAACTAGCATTTTTATAATAGGTCAGTAAATGGCAGCTACTAAAATATTATTAATTAGAGGACCTGTACATTTAGGAGTTTCAGAAGATGGAAGGAATTATGATCATCTTTTTCCTTCACTTCTGGACTGCTAAATTCACTGTTTTGGCTTTAGTGTGAGGTTCTGTTCTTTTTCAGGAACATGGTCACTTCACAAATAAATTATTTGAAACTTTTTCTCAGGCATGAAACAAATTAAGAAAGTATCAAACTTGAAGGCTAAGAAGGTTTACTAGGAATCAGAGCCCTAGATAGTAAAAACATCAGTAAATATTCCAGGATCATGAAATAAAAGCAACAACAGAATTATAAGCAATTCTATGTATTTTAAACTTAAATAGCTAAATAAATAAAAATAGGGGCAAACAGTTAAAATACAGAGACCAGGTGGCATCCAGATCTGATTCAGGCAGTCTGAAGAGGGGCTCAGAAGTCAGTAAGTAGTGTTAATAAGGTCAGCAGTGATTTGCGTACATGGTCAGAGTTGAGAACTACTGTACTGGATATCATCATTTGGAACTTTTTAGGACAGAGCCTAGTCTAACACAGTATACTCCAATTCCATTTAAAAAACAAATTTCAGTGAACTCTGGGTACAACAGCCATGTATGGTTGAAGGATGCTAGATTTTTTTTTTTTTGCACATATAGAGACACACCTTTAAGTCATACCTTTTCTGTTTTTGCCTGTCTCTTTCCTTTTTGGAAGAGGAACCCAGGTGCTGTCCCTTCTCCAGCTCCTCCCCAGCAGCTTTCAACACTCTTCCTTGCACAGAAGTCGGCAGCCTGGCAATCAAGGGGGCCACCAGCCATACACCCCTGCGTTCAGAGGAGCTAAAATAAGAAACAGCTGTCAAATCCAAACATCCTTTTTCTCTACTGTCACAGCTATAACAAAAACTCCAAACTAAAGCTGTTATGCAAAAGCCACACAGTCAATTCTAACATTTCTCTTTTATTGCTATACTTTCCTTTTGAAAACAATACATTTGCAATACTTTCCACTCACACTATGGAGAGCAGTAAGGGGGTTCTGGGAGGATATCATACTAATAACTATTTCTTTAATCTATAAAAACTGTTTTTCCATGTTTCTGGCTCTCTGATCAGTAACAGTTCATTTTACCAAAGCAGAGTACATTTATTTTGACATACTACACAGTGAAAGGGAGCTCTGGTAGCATAGTGGCTAAGTCACTTGACTGCTAACCAGAAGGCTGGCGGTTCAAACCCACCAGCCACTCCTCGGAAGGAAGGTTGGGCAATCCTACTTCCGTAGTGATACTGCCTCGGAAACCCAAGGAGGGGTCGCTATGAGTCAGGGCTGACTCGACGGCACATAACAACAACAACACAGTGAAATTTCTGACTATATTTAAACATAGTAGTGACCAATTTAAAAGCTTTAAAATTCATCAGTTATACTTTACAACAAAATGATGACATACAACTCAATTTGCTTTCCATGATCAAAGTGTTACTTTAAGATTTTTACATGCTTTCTGCTTTTAATTTTGAACATAAATTTCCATAATATTGTTGTCCAGAACTGCCAATTAATAAGAATCACAGAAAAAGGGTTTCCTACAGAATGAATAGCACAGGATAGTAAAGAAATGCATCAGCCCTAGGACTATCTACAGTTCCAAAGAGTCTGGGTCTAGTTTAGCCTAATAACTAGATATCATCCACCCAGTTTACACTTTAATTTATTATTAAGTAACAGTAATTGTCACTTAGAAGTAATTATTTTCTTCACATTCCTGTGGCTTTATGGAAAAAAATAACTGCATTACACAAATAAAATTTATTGTTATATGTGAGAATATTAATGACAGCCCAGTAAATCATAGAAAAAAATACCTTAGAAATGTCTTTATTCCATTCTGTCTTGTGCTACTTGTATCAGTACTTCCAATACTGTTTGGGTTGAAGAGGCCCATACCAGAATTAGAAGAGTTATTGTTTAAATCAGCCGACTGCTGGAATACCTCGATTGTCGCCTTTGCAATATTGTCCAGTAAGTTGTTCATTTCAGCCACAGACCCAGAACCCTGGAGTCAGACATAAGAAAACTAGCAAAAATATGTTTAACTTTATCTTGAAACATCAAAATGTTATTTGCTTTTTAATAATTCTATATACATACATGCTTTCCATATATACTCACAGGGTCCTTCAGACACTGTTTGATCATTAACTGAAGTTCTAGCCAAGACTGCCTCAGTGTCCACTGCTCAAGATTCTGGAGGGGATGCAAAGAGTTATGACATTAGAATGTTGAAGATGTCTTAAAACAATTTATTATAGTATTCCCTCTCTCAAGAAAGAATAGAACAAAAAGTGATTTATATGGACCGAATGGCTTCTAAGCCTATAGATACAGTCCATATAAACACAAAGAAATAAAGACAACATTAAAATAATGTGCCTGATTCTGCTAAGCACTGGAAGTAAAGGAGGCAAATATTTTTCTCTAAAAATCTATTTAGCCATATTGTTAACCCCATCCCACATTGGTTTCAAACCTTGAATAGTATATTTAAAACAGTCCATCCACAAAGCTAATTTTTCATGTAAATATAGTATTGACTATGAATACTTATCTGATGATTATAAATATATATATATATATATATATATATGTATATACCTGGCAAGAAAGCATAGTAATTACACATAAAGTAAAAAAATCATCTGACTCATAGTGAACCCTCCTTGGGTTTCTGAGGTGGTATCACTAAGGAAGTAGATTGCCCAACCTTCTGAGGAGTGGCTGGTGGGTTTGAACTGCCAGTCTTCTGGTTAGCAGTCAAATGCCTTAAACACTACACCACCAGAGCTCCAAAAATTGGGAAGTAACAATCAGAGCTAACAGAAATCAGGAATGATCTAGCAACAACAAGAAAAGAGAGGCTATAACTCTCATTCTACAGTAAGTACCTAGGTTATGAAAGTCTAACTTACAGATCACTTGTACTTGTTCTTTAATATTATATAAATTTACCCATACTTTGAAACAGATGAACCAACTTCTACTCTCAATAAATTCTTCATTATAATCACCTTTATTGCAGCATGTGCAGCTTCTTAATCATTGAAAAGGTTTCCAGAATTTTCTTACACTAGCCAAACCACAGTGCCATTGAGTTGATTATGAATCATAGCAACCCTACAGAACAGGACAGAACTGCCTCACAGGGTTTACAGAGCTGTAAATCTTTATGGAAGCAGACTGCCTCATCTTGCTTGTACGGAGTAGCTAGTAGGTTCGAACCACCGACATTTTGGTTACCAGTCGAATGCTTTAATCACTGTGCCACCAAAGCTCCTCTTCTTTCACTAAAATAAGGCTAATGAGAACCATATGCACCTGTGCTGATTTACCTATAAATTCTTAAAGACACAGTTATGAATGGCAATCATTCGTAACCTGGGGACTGACTGTAAACACAATCTTTCAAATGACAGAAGAACAATCTACAAATAGCTCACTTACCTGAAGAATGCGCTTAATGTGTTGTCTTTGCAGGTTGTCCCCCTCGGTACATTCTTTGATACCATGGGGATAACAGATAAGCTGTAGTAACTTCTGTGCTTGCATATTTGAAAGCACAGGATCCAATATCAGTTCTTTGTCTGTACATAGTCTTTCAGGTTCTTTTAAACAATGTTCTCCTACCCATTCCTAAAAATAAAATGGCAGTTAGATTGATGGGCATTAATTATTTTTTATATATGTATGTAATATGTACTAAATTGATAGGACACAGTAGAATATAAACCCAACAAGAATATTTCAATTAAAAAACAATTATGTGAAAATCAGTGGGAAAGATTTTAAGAAAAAAATTTGTAGCATTTTCAATCCTTAAAAATAAAATGTAGAATCTTTCATTAAATAAAAATTTTTAAAACTGATAATGCAAAAAAAGAACAGGAAAGAAAATTAAGAGAAGTCAATATTGATATGTTTTCAACTAGAAAATGGGCATAGCTCTAGATACAGTTTAGTAACCAGAGTTTTTTAACTAGACATTTAATAATAACGATATGCATCATAATGTGCTCATTATTTTTATAGATAACATTGTACTATAGTCCCCTGAATTGACAGAACATAATATAACAAATCCCACAATATTAAACATTTAGAAACTTTTCTCCCTTTTTGGTACTGTTATATATAAATATTTGTACATATCTATAACTATTTTCTTAAGGTAATTTCATAGCAGTGCAATGGCTGGTTCAAGGCTGTAACAAAAAATCTAGCCTATTGATGTAATTGGCTAATTATTCTCCAGAATAATTATCTATCAATTTAAAATCTTACCAGTTTCACCTCCCATTCTTTAAAAGCCAAATTCTTACACTAAGTGGAGTAAGAAATCATCAACAATAACAGCCACTGTGCTTGAGGGTTACCTAGTTACTGAGTACATGCTGACACCTCCATTTCATCAAACAGTTTTGAACAGCAGCAAAGCCCAAGCTGAACCCAGATCTGTTTCAGATGAAACAGATGCTTCTTAATTAGGGCTTCTAACTGGCTCATTCCTGTTTAACTGCCATGCTGAAAATTTGCATTTCCACCCCAGAAATACTGAATCAGAATCTACATTTTAACAAGATCTCCAGGTGATTCTTACAGTATTTGTTAACATATAGATTCTGATTCAGTGTATCTGGGGGTGGAAACGTAAATTCTCAACAAGGGAGAGAATCTGAATGATCATGTTTGAAGCCCTGTTCTTAACTATTACACCAGTGGTGCAATGCTCGTTATCCATTAGAATCACCTGGGGAAGCTTTTAAAAATTCCAATGCCCAGGCCCCACCTTAGAACAATTAAATCAATCTCAGATTGGTGGGACTAGCAGTTATTTTTTAAGAACACAACTATTTTTAAAACTCCTCAGGTGATTTCAAACCAATGCACAGCTGCCTTCAATATGAGTCTATTTGCTCCTAGTACAATCGTTACCAAAACCAGTATCAAACTCACTGCCGTCCAGTTGATTCTGATTCATAGTAACTCCAAGGTTTCCAAGGCTGTAAATCTTTATGGAAGCACACTGCCCCATCTTTTGTGGAGAGGCTGGTAGATTTGAACTACTGACCATTTGGTTAGCAACCAAATGCCTAAATAACCACTATAACATAAAGCTCCTTTACAATGGTTATGATATATCTTAATAAAAACGTGATCTTAATAATACTATCACTACTGCTTAGCTCTGGTAGCATAGTGGCTAAAGCACTTGACTGCTAACCAGAAGGCTGGCAGTTCAAACCCACCAGCCACTCCTCGGAAGGAAGGTTGGGCAATCCTACTTCCGTAGTGATACTGCCTCGGAAACCCAAGGAGGGGTCGCTATGAGTCAGGGCTGACTCGACGGCATATAACAACAACAACAACAACAACTGCTTAGCTCTGGGCTCATGATGTTAATAAAATATTAGTATGATAAACCATGGGTTTTTATTTTAGATGTCAATAGCATATAGAAGTTTATGAAATTTTATAGGGAGCAAAATATTTGCACTCTCTCAAAGTGTCTCCCCAAAGATGATATTTGATAAAAATAACAACGTTATCAAAGAAAAAGAAAGACTGTGAATCTGTTCCCAATTAAAGGAAACAAGATGCATGTGAACTAAATGCAATGAATACAATACATGACTCTAGGTTTAGCCTATATTGGAAGGGAAAAATAGCATCATAATGGGCATTTATTGGACAATTGACAAAACTGCAAAATTGCCTATAAATTAGAAAAAAATACTGTATCAATGGTAAATTTTCTGATTTTTGATAACCATATACTTTGGTTATGTTAAGACATACACATTGAACACACTGAAGTATTGAAAAGTAAAGAAGCATGATATATGCTATCTACTTTCAATGATTCATCAAAAATATAGGTATGTACACATATGCACACAAACAAAATTATAAAGTGTGGCAAAACATAAAAAAATGAATCTGCATCAAAGGGATATTAAACCAAACCAAACCCACTGCCACTGAGTCGATTCTAACTTGTATACAGATGGTGGCTTTATTTTGCAATAATTTCAAATTTGCAGAAAGGTTCCAAAAATAATAGATAGAAAGGGTGTACTAGACTTCTTATTATTTTTGTAACTTTTCAGCAAATTTGAAATTATTACAAAATAAAGTTACCACCTACATATAAGTTGCCTACAAAATCAAGCAGCTCTCTCAGAAAGAAGAGTTGCATATTCAAAGTTAATGGTAAATTAAATTTGAAGATTACCTGTTGACAGATAGTTCTCAGTACATATCTAGCATATTCTCTTAAATTAGCAGTTTCTATGGAAATGCTTTTCCCACAGGATTTTGAGTTTTGTGAGGCAGTCCAGAGATCATCAGCATTCCCATCACGCCTTAAACCCCTCATGGTGAAGTCATCATTCTTCAAAGAACTGACATTGTTATTGCCAATTTTGGCATCTCCTAAATAATAGAATCACAAAAGCAAAATTAGAGCAGTTCAAAATATTGCCAAATATTTGAAAAATCAATGAGGCTAGCTTTCAAGAATTGAAAATATGTGAGTGGTATCATTATTGCTCAGCCAGTTGTTCAGCAATACAGTGAACGGATGAAGAGAATAAACGCAAGAACCCAGTGAAGTGAGAAAAAGTAAACTCCAGAAACATTCCTATTTTGTTTACAGAAGTAAATGCTCTTTCACCAAACTGGCAAAGGCCACTATGAATCACACTCAATAGTTACAGAGTATTGATTTCACCAATATTCAAGCATGAATATATTCATGTTCATCTGACTTAGAGGCAAGAAAAAAAAATTGGTAACTCATTACTATAGATGTCCCTTTTCCATTTCTTCTCTCACATTGACTTACTTTCTATGCTTACACCAAGGGAAAAGTTTTGCCTTAGCCCACCTTACTAGCAACTTTTTGACAAGAGAGATTTATTTCCCTGTAATGGAAAAGGGCAATGCATACTAAGGAAGCCCTGTAAAGGGGGGCATTCACTGAATAACCCACGCCTTTTACTTTCCTCTTGGTAAACATCTGGGAGCTCTGGTAGCATAGTGGCTAAGACACTTGCCTGCTAACCAGACGGCTGGCGGTTCAAACCCACCAGCCACTCCTCGGAAGAAAGGTTGGGCAATCCTACTTCCGTAGTGATACTGCCTCGGAAACCCAAGGAGGGGTCGCTATGAGTCGGGGCCGACTCGACGGCACATAACAACAACAACAACAACAACAACTTGGTAAACATCTAAATCAGAAAAGCGTAACTGAACAACCTGAAAAAAATGGTGCGATGGCTGTATCATCTGACCTCCTCTAGCTTTACAAGGGAGAGGGGAGCAGTCACCACCATCAACATGCCTAAAGCTGATTCCTGTGAGGTGAAAGTCAGACATACCTCCATCCTCCTACCTTTTTACCAGTTCTGACACCAACCGTCACTCCCATGGCATTTGAACTTCTCTGCTGGGTTTGATAATTTACTGCAGTGGCCACACAGAACTCACACACAGTACTCATGATTATGGGGTTTATTAGGGAAGGAAATAGGTTATAATTCATTATGAAGAATGATTCAGGATATAGTTCTTCAGTCAAGACAGCTTCTCCGAGACCATAGGCAGGCCTCAACATGGCCCTTCGGACCCTCAGGCCTCATATGTGCTGCACTGGCAAGTGTTACAAAGCTCTTTAGCTCCACTGATAAGTGCTCAATGGCATCCCCTCCCATAGTAAGCCTCGGGCCAAAGGTGCTCTCTAGCTCTATGGGTCAGAAAGTTTAGCTCCATTAAGTGCTTGGAGGCAGCCCAGGCCACCAGCAAGCATCATGCCCAATGGTGCTCAGCTTTCTCACTCTCTGGGATGGAAGCCAACCTTGCCATTCCCTGCCAGTCTCCTGGTTCTGTTGCTACCAGTTCTCTACCATGCTTATCATTGCTTCTTACTGTCTTGCACCGTTTCTCATGCTACAGCTCTCTATCTCTTGGGTCTAGGAGTTTTTAGGTATAGGGACCCTGGATCCAAAGGATGTGCTCCACTCCCAGCTATTCTTTCTTGGTGGTAGTGAAGTCCCCTCTTTATGCCTCTGGGACAGCTCATTTTATTAAGCCAACAGAGTATCAAAACACACCAACCCCTTGTTAGGGTTCCACACACATTGTATGCACAGTCTCACTCTCACAAGACTGACATGCAGTTTATTTGCATTATTAGCAAGCTGCCCAATCCTGCTGGTAGGCCAAAATCACCTTATTTGCATAACGTTACCCAATCATGTGGTGAAAGTTACAAGACCATAGCAAGAAAGGTCATATAAAAGAACTACATCACATCACACAATCTCTAATATACTCAGTGAAATGAAGCTAACAAAAAGGTTTTCCACATAACAAAGTTCAGGGTGGAAACTGAGAAAAGTGTTTTAATAGCTAGACATAAGAAATCTTCTCTTGCCATGACAATAACTTTTTTTTTTTTTTTTTTTAAACTAGGAGAGTAATATAACTGGTAATAAGGATTGCCAACTGACTACACAGCCTTCAACTTTTGTCTTTTACCCACAGGATCATAAGCTTTGAACAAGAAAATTTCCTGGAACCAACAAATGAGTTTAGATGAAGTCTTCAGTTCTGCCACAACTGAGCAAAAACAAGCCCAGGTCAGTACATAAAAAACCTTTTAAAACCCACAGGTCAACCAAGGAGAAGTTTGACTCTGCCAAGAAAATCTGAAAACTCACAATGGCTAAATGAGTGTTTACTTATAAAATGGTAAGAGTAGGGGAAGAATAACAATATATTTCAATTCATCAATATATTATTATGCAATTCTCATTAAAATACAGATATAATAAGTACTGATTTCATTTTACCCACACAAGTTTATTTAATTCAACAGAACTCTTCAGTATCTGGAGGAGAGACACTTTTTATAAGTCCCAAATTTAGGTAGCTTTCTCCAACCTTAAGTTATATAAATAACTGTCTCTATGCCTCAAGTTAAACTACTACTGAAATTAGAACTCAAATTCCATGAAACATTCCCATTTTCCCAACTTAAAACAGATGCTGGTAGATGGGAACTGAGTAATCCTTGGTTAGGACATGATAAGGTAGAAAATTAAAATGTCCAAAAAAGCATCAACAAAACAACCAACCCTCTGCCAGTGACAAGCCAGGGGATCCCCATCCAGTTTGGATGTTAGGATGACAGAGGTCTGCGAGGCTATGCCAGAATCTTCTATCATTTTATAGACAGCAGAACAAAGAGACAATCAGTGACCTCCTGGTCTAGTCTCTGCTAATACTGGATTGGCCTGATCAGGAGTTTGCAGGCCTAAATACCTGCCCACTGCTTGGGAAGCTGCAGAATCTATCAAAATCTGAGGCCAATTAAAAAAGCTAAGGGGAGGCAATTAAAAAAAAAAAAAAAAAGGAACTGGCAATTATGCATGAATATTTAAATATGGTTATTTGGAAATTTAAAGAGATTTGTAAAACAAGTCCTACAAATGATAGGTTTAGTGTCTAGAATGGCACTCATTTTTGTCTCTGGCATTAAGATATTTGTCACTCATGCATTTATACAACATTGGTTTACTGAAAACCTAGTATTTGCTAAAGCACTCGGCTGCTAACCAGGAAGTTAGCAGTTTGAAACCACTAGCTGCTCCACAGTAGAAAGATGTGGCAGTCTACTTCCATAAAGTTTTACACTCTTGCAAGCCCTATGAGGCAGTTCTACTCTGTCCCATAGGGTTGCTATGAGTTGGAATTGATTCAACAGCAGCGGGTTTTTGGTTTGGTTCAGAGGGCATCAGACACACCATAGTGAAAAATATCACCCCGACTTCATGGTTCATGTTATTATTTACTTAATACATAGAATTACCAGCCATCCTTCCCTTCAAAAATCATCAAGGTAAGGAAATTATACTTACTGAAATGAACATTTAATGTTGGCTGTAAAATACTAAAAGCTCCTAAGCCCTGATAAAAGGCTACAGCCCTCCATGTGACTCTACCCTTCCTTCTTCATGAACAAATCCACAGCATTCCAAAGGAATATATATGTACATACAAATATTTTTAAAGATGAACTTTTAATAGTTTGTGTTATGAAAAGCCTGCTATCCTCCTTTTCAGCATCACCAAGAAATGTTTCTCAAGCAGTAGTATTAATGGAGGTTACTGGGTTATATCCTCAAACATGCTCTTTAAGATTCGTCTATAACGATTCCTGTTGTTGTTATGTGCCATTGAGTCAGACCCGACTCATAGAGACCCCTCCTTGGGTTTCTGAGGCGGTATCACTACGGAAGTAGATTGCCCCATCTTCCTTCCGAGGAGTGGCTGGTGGGTTTGAAC
>NW_006921653.1:3316701-3322640 GCF_000298275.1 Orycteropus afer afer
CTCGGAAGGAAGGTTGGGCAATCCTACTTCCGTAGTGATACTGCCTCGGAAACCCAAGGAGGGGTCGCTATGAGTCAGGGCTGATTCGACAGCAAGTAACAACAACAACAACTACTACACCTGGAAAATATACTTATAAAAATGTACAGGGCACCCTGACATATGAAATAAACAAGTGAAAAATAAATATTATGCTATCTAATATTGTTTATCAATATCACTGAAAAAAATCACCTGATTCATAAAAAACTAAGGCAGAATGGCATCAACTTGTTCAGGGTCAGAGCTGAAGCAGAAACATTTTCAGGTGTTCTAATACTGGTTGAAATTTAGACCTTTGGTCTAAAGACCAGTCTGTGTAACTCAAAATGGCTACGTAGGTCACCAAGTAAGTATTCCCTGACCATCCCAAAGATGATTTTTGCCAGCATAATGAAGACACAACAACTCTATTAGCTCTCAGGATCTTCGTATTTATGTTTAATTTCCCCAGCTGACGTATCCAAGAAAATCTAAAAAACAAAAATATTTCTAATAATATTAACTCGATTTAATCTTGAATACAAGTTATTTATTTGGCCACAGTTTCTGGTGATCAACCAAGAAGCTTCCATCAGGACAGTCTTACCAAGCATCATAATTGCTTTTAAGACAGCAAACACAGCTCCCACTTCGATGCTGTTGTGAGCAGCAGCTAAGAGGTGTCGATCACAAGATGATCTTATTCCAGGGAAAGGCTTGCCTATGAGAACAACAGTGAACCTTTAGTAGTCTCATCACCATCAAAAATAATCTTTTGTAACAGTTTACAGTCTGAAGGGCCTGTCTTTGGAAGACTGATAGCACGACAGTGTTATCAATATGGATGCTGCTCTATTAATTGCCATTAGCTAGTTCTAACTGATGCCTCATGTATTCACTACAAACACTGAAGCATTGCTTACTTTTTTCTTTTTAATTATTTAAATTGATGTCTTTGCTCCTGAGAGAGATCAAAAAGATTCATAAGACTATTATATATTTGTACTGATTCTTACACATGTATGCGCATCTATAAAGAAATGGTCTTTAGGAATGGTCTTCATTAGCACCCTTAGAATTCTTACCTTATTCCTATTACCTCAGTAAAAGAATAAATGAAGCACTATTGCCCTAAACTGTTATGGTATGGTTCATAACCAACATATGCAGAATGTTAGAGGTTTATGCTGCCCATCAGCATGGCTTTGTCTAACAGCAGAGGTATTTTTATTGTTTAGTAACTCTTGATTCACATTTCTCAATATATCCTCATCTTACATAATCAGTGAAAGGTGCTGGCAGCCCTCTCTTTGGCATTATCTCAGGCCTTAATCACCTCTGAAGCAAGTCCATCAAAATCAGGACGGACAAGCCTATCTGGTCATTTTAGAACCTGTAACTCCAAAAGAAAGTACAATCAGAGATTTTTTAGCTGTCAGCTCACCTGTTGCTTGAGGTAATAAGCAGGCTTGAGGAGCTCGGAAGAGATGAAGCAGGAGTCGACATGTCATTCTCGCCCCAGGCTCCGCGTCCGCATCTCCACAAGCTAGGATAAAAGGATTTTGAAAACCAAGTTTTCTAACATATCCAAGTACAAGCCTTTAGGATTTTCAATTAAACTTATTTTGCTGGAATACTTTAAATGAATGTGTCTACAGTAAAAAGTAAGATACTGACTACAGTTTCCTGAGAAACCTGATTGCTTTCTTAAAATATAATAATTTTCAATTTTTTTCCATTGGGATCTACATTACTCATTATCAAACTGCTATGATAATTCCACAGGAGCTCTGGTAGCATAGTGGCTAAAGCACTTGACTGCTAACCAGAAGGCTGGCGGTTCAAATCCACCAGCCACTCCTCGGAAGGAAGGTTGGGCAATCCTACTTCCGTAGTGATACTGCCTCGGAAACCCAAGGAGGGGTCGCTATGAGTCGTGGCCGACTCGACGGCACATAACAACAACAACAACATGATAATTCCACAAGCTTCACCTTGATGTCATACCATTTCCCAATGTATGTACCCTTTAACATTACTTTCACTGTCTTTTAATGGTAGGTACCACCCTACCCAGGAACAATAAGTAACACATGATGTCCCAGATGCGTCTTACCTGCTGCTAGGAGAGAGGGAAGTGCAACGTGCTGCACGACGTCCTCCAGGGAAAAACACTGTCGTGCTATCAGAATAGCAATGAAAGTAGCTAATGAATCATGGAATGAAAGGTCACTCACCTTCAAGAAAAACATTAACATGTTTTAATACCTAACACCCTCTTAAGTCACATCTAAGATTAATATCTAAAAGAATGTAGCCAATACCAATAAGATCTCAAATTCCAAAATGAACCAAGAGTGAAATGATAAATTTCCATTATTATCCTCTAGTACTACTATGAGTCGGGGCCGACTCGACGGCACATAACAACAACAACAACAACAAAAGTTCTACTTTTGATAAGAGTCCCTGGGTGGTGCAAATGGTTAAGTGCCTACTAGTCAAAAGATTAGAAGCTCTAGTGGCATAGTGCCTAAGGCACTTGACTGCTAACCAGAAGGCAGGCAGTTCAAACCCACCAACCACTCCTCGGAAGGAAGGTTGGGCAATCTACTTCCGTAGTGATACTGCCTCAGAAACCCAAGGAGGGGTCGCTATGAGTTGGGTCTGACTCGATGCCAAATAACAACACCAACAACAGTCAAAATGTTGGTGGTTCAAAACCACTCAGAGGTGTCTCAGAAGACAGGACTGGTAAAGTGCTTCCAAAAGGTCACAGCCTTGAAAACCCTATGGAGCATCTGCTCTGCACACATGGAGTTTCCATGAATTGGAATCCATTGAACAGCAACTAACAACAACAACAACAGGCCTACTTCTATTTCATAAGACAAAGAACAAGGTTACCCTCTGTATTCCAATCCTGTAAAGACACTCTGTTTTGTTGTGTGCACATTTAATTGAAAGAAAAAGCAAAAAAAAAAAAAAAAAAAAAGGTAAGAATCCAGAAATCCCTAAAAGATGTTGCATAATTAATAGTTTTTAGCAGAATGCATTAAATATGTCATTTAAGGGTAAGAACATTAGGAAGCAAGGGAAAGCAAAGGACTTCCTCTAGTTGAACAACAAACCTCTCTGATCCCTGATGTTCTGGAATTTCTATTCATGATAACTTATAATTATAATATTATTAAATCAGTTTTCATGACAATTCTAAAGTTAACTGCTAAAATTTAAAAAAAAATAATAAAATAAAGACAAAAAGAGAGAGGAGAAAAATCGACTTAGTCACTTTGAAGTCTCACCTTTACAGATCTCATGACACTTTGGCAGAAAATAATAATAACAGTAGTCATAACATCAGCCTCCATACTGAGCTGTACTATATATTAGGCACTGTGGTTAGCAATTTACAAAAATCATATTTAATAACACAACACTGTGAGGTTCATACTATTATTAATTCTACTCTTATAGATGAAGGAATAAAGCAGAAGGTTAGTGTAACCAAAAAACCACCAAGAGGTTAAGGAATTATGCAAATAAATTTAAAAAATAAAAATTTAAGTCTTTTCTGTCTAGAAAAACAGACCACAATTATGGGATTGATGGATGATGGATAGGTAGAAAGACAGACAACAGACAGATACCTACACACATATACACACAATCTTAACAGGTACCCAGAAAATGGATATAGGATTGTCCACCCAGTCTTGGGATAGCTGAATTAGGGAGCAGATCTTCAATTGGGAGTGGTTACAAAAAATGCATAAAGTTCTTCTGTAAATAAGATATATTAACTATAGGATATGGTTTACTCCAAGATTTGATAGCAGCAGAAACAGATACGTAGAGTAAGAATCAAAACAGACTTCGAAGAAATTCTCACGTGATGAATACAATGTGACATTGGAGGAAATCAGTGATAATGTATGAATATCACCTCATTGCCTTTCAGATACAATCACTAAGAAAGTTTGGACTGAATCCAGGCCCAGATATTCTTATGCAGCACGACAAACTTGTATTCTTGAAGTGTACCCTGCACTTAAAAAAAAGGGGGGGGTTCTCTTCATAATAGAAGCTGCTATAGTTAAATTATATCCATGTCATGAGGAACCCAAGATATTTAGTAAAAACCAAGACCAAACAGCTCTGATGTGACAATCTATTAGTATAAAATCCCAGCTAAACTGAGATTTCAATAAACAAGGAACCTCTCGGCATTTCTGCTATAGTTTAAAGTATTCATTTTATTCATTTAGGTTTTTTCCCCCCCATTTGTGTAGCCCTTGGCAAATAAACTATGATTTACTGCTTTCGGACAGAGAAAGAAAAAAACAGAATATTTCAGTTAAAGGCTGAGCTAATTTAAAACAAACAAAAACCACAAAATTACCAACTAAATATTTAAATGCATTTTTTAAATGAAATAAAAACTTACATCTACAGTGCAGAGAACATCGTTAAATCCCCACACATGATTTGAGGAACAACAAAGAGCCTTCAGAACTCCCAGCCATTCAGAACTAAGAACAGTGCAGCAAGCTGTCAGCTCGGAGGAGAAATTGGCTATGTCATTAATCCTAGAAAACAAAAAGGAAACAGACGTAACCTTATACAAAAGAGAAACACTGACATGCAATATACTTAATGAGCGCAAATATATTTCCCTATCATTGAAAAAGTTACTCATTTTCTTAGATTCAAGGATACTATAAATACCCACTTGTTAAATTACCTAGGAGAATTTGAGGTATGAGGTAGAAGTAAATGACTTCAAATTTCTTCTAATATTTAATGTTATGCAGTAACAAACAATAATTAGTATAGATGTGAATTAGCATATTTTTATTTCCTTAAACAAACCTGATCTATAGATTCAAATTTAGCCAACACTTTAAGAGTACTCAATTAAAATTAAAGACGGGCAACAGGTGTGTAGGGAGATAGCTCAGCAGGTAGGAATGCATAGGAAAGAAGGTCAAAGGGAAAAGGTAACCACAGGGAGGAAGTGGGAAGAGAGCTGTTTAATGTCATGAAACAAAATGTGTATGAACTCTTGTATCGAAAATGAATTTGCTATGTAAACTTTCACGTAAATCACAATTAAATAAAAAAATTAAAGACACTATGTAACTTTGTTGTTGTTGTTCTGTGCCAGTGAGTTGGCCCTGACTCACAGCGACCCCTCCTTGGGTTTCCAAGGCAGTATCACTACAGAAGTAGATTGCCCCATCTTCTTTCCGAGGAGTGGCTGCTGGGATTGAACCACCAGCCTTCTGGTTAGCAGTCAAGCCCCTTAGGCACTCTGCTACCAGAGTTCCCACTATGTAACTCAGATAAGTCCAAATATGGTTTTAGTAAATATAGGTATTTTATTTATAGTTCTGTTATATGTTTTGTAACTGTATCATATAACTCACAGATCATATCCAAAGCATCTCATGACAAAGCAATAGGCCAGTGTGCTATCTCAGATTATAGGATTGAACAGAGATGTACTCAGGAATAAAGGAAGATGGAAAGAGAAGCAAATGGCAGTCAACTTCAGTCCCGGTAATTACTAAAGATCTTAATTTCAATGTAGGCACCAATACAACTACTCTTTGATTAATCATGAATTCCAAACTAACTTGTCTTACCTTCCAGCATCCTGATGGCCCATGCATACATTCATAAGTGTATTGCACACAAAGCTGTAGCGATTGGCCGCATTGTCACTAAGGATCTTGCCGAGCATTGAATAGTTGATGCTACGTGCCGATGGATTCTCAATGAAGTCCATCATGAAGTCAGGATCCCATCGCAAGTTAGAGTTTGCAGGCATCACATTATTATATATGGTTTGCTTTACTTTTGAACAGGCACTACTGAGGTTATAAGAACAAGAATTAAAAAAAAAAAAAAAAAAA
>NW_006921653.1:3322740-3326106 GCF_000298275.1 Orycteropus afer afer
TTTCTCTCTTCCTATCTTCTATCTTATGTTCTTAAGAACAAGAATTAAAAAAAAAAAAAAAAAACCCACAACAAACTAGCCTAACTAGAAACTAATTTCACTTAAACACAGATAAAATGGAAACAACTGTAATGTGTTATTAGAGAAGATTCACCTGAGTTCTTAGATGCACTTCAGTAATCTGCACTGAACACAGACCCTGACACATAGTAGTGGCTTAAACAGTCGCTAAGCAGAAGACCAAAACAGAAATACAATATTTGGTTGTTAATCTTAATTATTTTATAAATCTTTTCTAAATTTCAAATGTTCTAAAAATCAAAGGATTTACTAAGGCTTCTAACAACTGTCTCTTAAGAGTAGTCAGAAAGTGTTATTACTTAAGAATGAAAATGGATTCAATTATATACCAGGAATAATTTTGTGGTTTAGTTTTAATTATACATCCTACAAAATTATTTCTCTAAGTACAGTGTATCAGTGAAGGCTTGTCTGCCAAGGATACTCTGGGCACTGGGGCATAGCTGTGAAAGACAGGAACATTCCCTGTCTTCTGGGAGCTTAGAGAATACACAAATTTTTAGTGGAAAAAAAAAAATATCATGCCATTTCTGAAAATTTATCATGTATTCCTTAGTGGTTTAAAAGGGTTTTAAAAAACCTTCAGGCCATTTAAAAAAAAAAAAAAAAAAAAAAAACTCACCACCATTGAGTGAGATCTGACTCATAGCACCCTTCCTTGGGTTTCCGAGAGAGTATCACTGCAGAAGTAGATTGCCCAGTCTTTCTTCCAAGGAGTGGCTGATGGGTTTGAACTGCCAACCTTCTGGTTAGCATTCAAAATGCCTTAGGTAGAGGTAGGCACTCCACCAAAGCTAGGCACTATGACTTTCCCCACCTTACAAATAAAGGGACTAACAGTTTACATTGTTTGTGTTCACCATACCTACTCCCTTACTTCTCTGAATTTATCTCGGTCTAGTCTCCCAAGATTCCTTCATTGCACATAGTTTGCACTTGGCTGGTAACCAAAAGTTTGGCATTTCAAACCCACCTAATGGCGCCACTGTAGAAAAGACCTGACAACCTGCTTCCACAAAGACTGCTATCCTTGTTAGTTGCCATGGAGTTGTTTCCAACTCATGATAACCTCATGTGTGATAATAGAACTACTCTATAGCACTTTCAATGTTGGGATCTTTTGAAAGCTGATGATAGGCCTGTCTTTTAAGGTGCCTTTGTGTGGGTTTGAATAGGTAATTTTTTGTTTAGTTGTTTAGAGTGCACCCACAGATTCCTTCTGTAAAGATTATTGTTGTTGCTCTTTTTGTTAGGTTCCATAGAGTTGATTCCAACTCACAGTGACATCATGTACAACAGACTGAAATACTGCCTGGTCCCGTGCCATTTCTACAGTCATTACTGTATCTGAGCCCATTGGTGTAGCCACTGTCAATCCATCTCATTACGGGTCTTCCTCTTTTTTGCTGATTCTCTACTTTACCAAGCATGATATCCTTCTCCAGGGCCTGGTATCTCATGACTACATGTCCTAAGAAAGTGAGATGAACTCTCATCATCCTTGCTTCTAATGAGCATTTTGGATACTTCTTCCAAGACAGGTTTGTTTGCTCTTCAGACAGTCCATGATATATTTAATATTCTTTCCAACACCATGATTCAAAGGCATTAATTCTTCTTTGTTCTACCTTATTTATTGTCCATCTTTCACATGCATATGAGTCAATTAGAAATACTATGGCTTAGGTCAGGCACACTTTAGTACAGCCAAGAAAACCCTACAGGGCATTTCTATTCTGAAATATATAGGGATGCCATAAATCAGAATTGACTGATTGCACAAGACAACAACACACTTTTTCTTATCCTCTTGTGCCCCCACATCCTCCCATCCTGTACTCTTCACCCCTCTATGCCAGCCACATTTTTTCCTAAAACTGTGTAGGTACATAACCATGCAAGCAAAGACCCACCTCAGGATCTTTGGACTCTTACTATGTTATTTCAAAATTTAAGAATTTGAAATAAAATCCAGTTCAAAAGTGTCCCTTTTTTATTTGAAATGTTTATCATTTGATAGTTTGAAAACATTTGTCACTGTCAATGTAACATTTTTAAAATGGTATAAAATGGATAGCAAGATTATTTCCCTACACTAAGAGAGGGTCATTTACCATCACAAACATCATGACAAAAAAGAAATCTCAAATAGACTACAGTCATCCGTCATTCATTTAAATTGGATTTTATTCCCTGAAAACTGGTGGAAATTGAATTGAAAAAGTCAAATTTAATTTTCCTACTTATGGAATAAGCCCTTAATTCTAAATTTTATAAAAATGATAGCAAAACCAGTTATTGATCTGTGCATGATTTGGTGTTATGATAAAAATATAATAGTTTTATAAATGCACCAATGTTTGTGTCATGGATTGAACTGTTTCCCTCAAAAATATGTGTTATCTTAGCTGAGCCATAATTATCACTGATTTGACATTTATGTAATCTTGTAATCATACCCCATGATGTGATCTGATGTGATCAACAATAGGTTGTAAGAGGATTAGGATGGGATGAAACACTTTTACACAGATCACAACTATCATCCAAAATTAGGGAGTTTCCCTGGGGTGTAGTCTTCATCATCTTTTGTCTTACAGTATTAAAAGGAGGGAGAAGTGAACAGAGAAGGAGAGACCTCAGTATCATAGAAAAAGAAGACCTTAGGCGGAGCACATGCTTTGGACCCAAGATCCCTGCACTAGGAACCTCCTAGACCTAGTGGGAGATTGATTCTAAGACACATGGGGATCTCAAAGGAACATCAGTCCCACAGATAATGGGAGAAAACAAGGATCTTCTTCCAGAACCGAGAAAGAGAGAAAATCTTCCTCTTGAGCTGGCACCCTGAATTTGGACTTCTAGCCTCCTAAACTGTGAAAGAATATATCTCTTTTTGTTAAAGCCATCCAGTTTTGTTATTTCTGTTACAAAAGCAATAGATTAGTAAGACAGATTTGGTACCAGGAGTGGGAGGCTGTGCTAACAGATACCTAAAATGTGGAAGCAGTTTTGGAATTAGAAAGTGAGTAGAGCCTAGAAGAGTTTTAAGGTGCTTAACAGCAAAAGCCTAGGTTGTCTTGAAGAGAGTATTGGTGGTATTATGGACATCAGAGGCAATTCTGGTGAGGACTCAGAAGAAAATGAGAAGAGCTGAAACACCAGAGAGGGCACAGAAAACAAGAAGTAGTGACAGATAAATGGAAGCAGCGGGAGACCTGATTAAGAGAGTACAGGAGCTGACCCATGGAGCGAGACAACTGAGTGCCTTTGGAGCGGCTTGGC
>NW_006921653.1:3326966-3330199 GCF_000298275.1 Orycteropus afer afer
AAACCTGTTCCTGTTTCAATGAGTTGTATCTATATAAGATATTGACTCTTAGAAGCATAAGGGAATTAGAGCAAATCTACGCCAATCTTGTTCTGTCATGGGTGGCACTAACAGCTAAGCACTTGCCTACATGCTCAAAGAGCGTCAGTTCGAACCCACTCAGAAGCACCTCAGAAGACAGGCATGGAGGCCTGCTTCCGAAAGGTCACAGTTCTATTCTGCACACAAAGTCACCATAAGTAGCAACTGACTTGATGGCAACTAGTAATGACAACAAGGGAATTAGAAAGTAGGTCCTCCAAACCTGCTCTGTTATGAGGCTAAAGGTCGGCTACCTAATTTCAAAGCTCAGATTGCATATACATTTAGCTATTCTTGTCTACTTGCTGTGGAAAACAAATCTAGAAGCAGTATTTGCCTTCTCTATTCAAGAGCATCTTTATGCAGCAACTCACTGCTGTCAAGTCGATTCAACTCATAGTGACCCTTCCTTGGGTTTCTGAGGCAGTATCTCTACGGAAGCAGACTGCCCAATCTTCCTTCCACAGAGGGTCATTCTTCAGTTCAGCAAATTTATTTGTGATAAACTACTATATAGGAGCTCTGGTGGCATAGTGCCTAAGGCATTTGACTGCTAACCAGAAGGCTGGCAATTTAAACTCACCAACCACTCTTCAAAAGAAAGATTGGGCAGTCTACTTCTATAGAGATACCACCTTGGAGAGCCAAGGAGGGGTCACTGAGTTGAATTGACTGGATGGCAGTAGGTTTGGTTTGGTTTTAAACTAACATATGAGTTTTGTTTACGCCATAAAAATAAACAAAAAACAAACCAAACTCACTGCCATTGAGTCAATTCTGACTCATATCAACCCCCATAGAGTTTCCAAGGCTATAGATCTTTACAGAAGCAGACTACCCCATCTTTCTTCCACAGAGCAGTTTCTGGGTTTGAACCAGCAACCTTTTAGTTAGCAACAAAATGCCTTAACCACTACATCGCCAGTGGTGTAGTGTTCCTTACCCCATAAGAATAATGGTCAACAGGTTTGCTGGTCTGATAGAGCCTGACTATGGCCCCTAGCTGCCCTTCAGGTCTGGAATTGAACCCACTCCTGTGGCTTCCAGCCAAACAAAAGACAGAAATAGGAGCTGAACATTTACATTAAGTAGATGCACTTCTTGAGAGATCGGTCATGGGAGAAAAGAAGGGCTGTGTATGCACACAGAGATAGCTGGGGTGGGGCAGGAATGCATGAGAGGGAAGGACACTGGGGAGAGGTAAATGTAGGGAAGGAGTAGGAGGGGAGCTGTTGCACTGTGGTAAATTGTAGTCAGTCATGAGACAAAGTGTATGTGAGCTGCTGTATGGAAAGTGAATTTGCTCTGTAAACTTTCACCCAAATCACAATTAAAAAAAAAAAAAAAAAGAAAGAATAGGGGTTAATAAAGCTACATAAATAGTAGACAGAAGTTATTTCCTCAAAAATCACTCTTTACCCTAAACTCTTGCCACAGCTAAATGTTTTAAGAAAATAGATTGCACAGTTCAGTGATAACCAAAATGTAGTTATAGATTGCCTCCATCAGAATTGCCTAGGAGGTTTATTAAAAATACTAATTCCCAACCCTCACTGTAGGTGTACTGAATCTGCACTTTCTTAGCAAGCCTTCCCCAGTAAATCTAATGCCAAATAATGTTGGGGACATGCTGTCTGACAAAGAATGACTACAGTCACCTACCAAATGGTGGTAATTACAATCCACCAAGCTCTGTACGTTTCTTTGCAGACAGGTTGTCACCAGTCACTGATGAATACAATTCACAATTTGGAATCAAGAAATTTTAAAATGATAGACATTATAAAGTCTCCAGTGCTTTTAAAAATTTCCTTTTCCTGTCTTATTGTTGCCACATTTTCTAGTCAACTTTCATTCACTCTTATTCTTGTTTTACTTTCCTACTAAAAATGAAAAAAAAAAAACAAAAACAAAGTTTATTCTTTGTTCATTCCCTCCTCGGACCATATCCCTTGGTTTCCTCTACCTCCCAAAACCCTTGAGTGTTTGATGAAACTGACTTCTGTGAGCAATAAAATCTAACCGCTTTCTGTCCAATGTTCCAATAAATTCTACCAAATCTATTTGTGCCAGTCTTTGGAAATCTAACTAATTTTGCTTATTCCTTCTAATTTTTAAGGAGCTCTGGTGGTGCAGTGCCTAGGGCATTTGACTGCTAACCAGAGGTTGGTAGTCCAAACCCACCAGCCACTCCATGGAAGGAAGACTGGACAATCTACTTCTGTAAAGATTTACAGCCTTGGAAATCCAAAGGGGGTAGCTATGAGTCAGAATTAACTCAATGGTAGTGGGTTTGTTTGTTCCTAATTTTATTCAGCCCCCACTTTTGTATCAGTAGAGAGAGTTTTCCAGAGTAGGTTCTCTCCTAACTCCTTCCCGGATAATGTGATCTCTCTGAATGTTACGGCTCATGGGAAATCTAAACCCTTTACTTCTAGGTTTCCTGTCTAATTTATTACCCTCTTTTGCAATTAGCTTCTATGTTTTAATTAAAAGAAAAAAAATAATAACCTAGCTGCCTTCTAAACCACTCTCAAATTCTTTCCCACTCTTTGCTGAAGTCATGAAATAAAGTAAACAGTCCTGAGACCTTTTCCTTCTGAAACTTCAAGTATCATAAAAATATTATCACGTGTAGAAGCAACACAGATCTTGGAGTCAAAATGATGAACATTTAAATTTAGGCTTCATTACTATTAACTCATCACTGTTGTAGTTATCGTTAGGTGCTGCTGAGTTGATTCCAAGTCATAACGACTGTATGTACAACAGAATGAAACACCGCCAGCTCTCGTGCCATCCTCACAATCGTTGCTGTGCTTGAGCCCACTGTTGTAGTTGTGTCAATCCATCTCATTGAGGGAATTCTTTTTTTTTTCACTGACCTTCTACTTTACTAAGCCTGATGTCTTTCTCCAGGGACTCATCCTATGTGATAACGTGTCAAAGTAACTGAGACAAAGTCTTGACATCCTTGCGTTTAAGGGGCATTCTGCTTCTACTTCTTCCAAGACAGATTTGTTTGTTCTTTTAGAAGTCTATGGTATAGTCAACCACCAACACCATAAGTCAAAGTCATCAATTTTTCTTGTTGTTGTTGTTGTTAAGTGCCGTCGAGTCGTTTCCGACTCATAGCGACCCCATGCACAGCA
>NW_006921653.1:3334264-3335646 GCF_000298275.1 Orycteropus afer afer
AAAAAAAAAAAAAAAAAAGCCATATATTAGGCCCCCTAAATATGTCCCTAGTTTTTCCTTGAGGAACTGTATAGTTTTACCATTGGGAGTTAGTTTTTGTGTATGGTGTAAGGTACAGATCTTGTTTCATTTTTCTGCAAATGGATATCCAGTTTTGCCAGCACCATTTTTTAAACAGACATTCTCTTCCTCATTTAATGGATTTCAGCCCTTTGTCAAAGATCAGCTGAACATAGGTCAATGGATCTATTTCTGGGTTCTCAATTTTATTCCATGGGTCTATGTGTCTGTCATTGTACCAATACCAGGCAGTTTTGACTACTGTGGCTGTATAGAAGGTTTTAAGATCCAGCAGTGTGAGACCTACTACTTTGTTCTTCTTCTTCAATAGTGCTTTGCTTATCCAAGGTCTCTTTCCTTTCCATAAAAACTTAGTGATTGGTTTTTCTGTGTCCTTAAAGAATGTTGATGGGATTGGATTGGGATTGCATTGAATGTATAGATTGCTTTGGGTAGAACTGACATTTTCACAATGTTCAAGCTTCCTATCCATGAGCATGGGATATTCTTCCAATTATGTAGATCTCTTATGGTTTCTTGAAGTAGTGTTTTGTAATTTTTTTTTTTATATAGGTCTTTTGTGTCCCTGGTAAGACTTATTCCCAATTATTTTATTTTTTTTGGTCGCTATTGAAAATGGTATTGATTTCCTTATTTCTTTTTCAGCAATCTCTTTGCTGGTGTAGAGGAATCCAACTGATTTTTGGATGTTTATCCTATATCCTGCGACGTTGCTAAATCCCTCAATTAGTTCCAGTAGTTTTTTGATTGAATCTCTTGGGTTTTCTAGGTATAGGATCATATCATAAGCAAATAGGAATAGTTTGACTATCCTCACCAATCTGGATGCATTTCATTTCCCTTTCTTGCCTTATTGCCTTGGCTAGGACTTCTAATACAATATTGAACAGAAGTGGGGAGAGGGCATCCTTGTCTGGTTCCTGTTCTCAAGGGGAATTGTTTCAGTCTCTCCACATTGAGAATAATGTTGGCTGTTGGTTTTGCATAGATGCCCTTTATTGTGTTTAGGAATATCCCTTCTATTCCTATTTTGCTGAGAGTTTTGAACAGGAATGGGTGTTGGATATTATTGAATGCCTTTTCTATATGTGTTCTTTTCCTTTGTTTTGTTTATGTAGTGAATGATGTTGATTCTTTTTCTAATGTTGAACCATCTTTGCATACTTGATATGAACCCCACTTGGTTACAATGAATTATTTTTTTGATATGTTGTTGGAGTCTATTGGCTAGGATTTTGTTGAAGATTTTTGCATCTATATTCATGAGGGATATTGGTCTGTAGTTTTCCTTTTGAGTGATG